>NC_037678.1:71392395-71396161 GCF_003255815.1 Theropithecus gelada
CTCAAAAAAAAAAAAA
This sequence comes from Theropithecus gelada, assembly GCF_003255815.1. Lineage (NCBI taxonomy): Eukaryota > Metazoa > Chordata > Mammalia > Primates > Cercopithecidae > Theropithecus > Theropithecus gelada. Next base: position 71,392,412 of record NC_037678.1, read on the forward strand.
AAAAAAAATTAAGTATGCAATATAACAGGCTACAGAGGATATGGCAAAAAATGTTTATTAGGCAGTATACAAATAGCTAATGTTAGTAGCTAGAAAATTGATAAGGACCATTCTATGAAATAGAAAACTGAAACTCAGAAAGGTTAACTGACTTTCTTAAGGGCACACAGCTGGTAAGCCATGGGGAGCAGAAACTGGGTCTTGGTTCATCTGACTCCAAATCCATTGCTCCTTGCATCAGGGAACACTGTCTCACCAAACACATAAGTCTCTGACTTTATGTCTTTCTTTGATTATTTATTAACTTTTTATTTTGAAATATAAATTAACAAGAAATTGCAGAGATAGTAAAGAAATCCTGTGTGCCTTTTACCTAGTTTCCCCTAAATGTTACATTTTGCATAACTGTAGTACAATATCAAAACCAGTAAACTGACATTGGCACAATGTTTTTGTATAGTTCTGTCATTTGATCACAGTGTATAGATTAGCAATCAATATGCAAAACTCTTCAGTCACTGCAAAGATTTCCCTTGTGCTACTGCCTTATAGTCACACTCAACCCCCTACACGCTCCATCCCTAAACTCTGGAGACTACCAATTTGTTCTCCATCTCTATACTCTTGTCTTTTTTTTTTTTTTTTTTTTTAGATGGAGTCACACTCTGTCACCCAGGCTGGAGTGCTACCTCGGCTGACTCCAACCTCCGTCTCCCGGGTTCAAGCGATTCTCCTGCCTCAGCCTTCCAAGTAGCTTGGATTACAAGTGTGCACCACTATGCCTGGCTAATTTTTGTATTTTTAGTAGACATGGGGTTTCACAATGTTGCCCAGGCTGGTCTCAGACTCCTGACCTCAGATGATCTGCCTGCCTTGGCCTCCCAAAGTGCTGGGATTACAGGCATGAGCCACCATGCCTGGCCTACTTTTGTCATTTTAAGAAGGTTATATAAATGGAATTATATAGTATATAGCCTTTTGGGATTGTATCTACCAATAGTTTGTTCATTTCATTGCTGAGTAGTGTTTCATGGTGTGGCTGTACCACAGTTTATTTAACTGATAACCTATTGTAGAATATTTTGATTATTTCCAGTTTTACATTATAATAAATAAAGCTGGTATGAATATTTATGCACAGTTTTTTCTGTGAATGTGTTTTCATTTTTCTGGATGAATGTCTGGTAAGCACTATTCTATTTTCTACTTCTATGAGATCAACTTTTTAGCTACCTCATATGAGTGAGATCATATGGTATTCGTTTTTAGGGTCTGCCTTATTTCACTTAACTATATCCTCCAAGTTCATCCATGTTGCCACAAATGACAGGATTTCATTCATTTTTATGGCTGAATAGTATTTCATTATGTATATATACTACATTTTCTCTATTCAGTCATATGTTCATGGGCACTTTGGCTGATTCTGTATCTTGGCTACTGAGAATACGGCTGCAGTAAACATAGGAGTGCAGACATCTCCTCGACATGCTGATCTCCTTTCCTTTGGATGTATACCCAGTAATAGGGTTGCTGAATAACATGGTAGTTTTATTTTTAATTTTTTGAGAAACCTCCACACTGTTTTCCATAATGGCTGCACTAATTTAAATCTCCATCAACAGTGCGTAAATGTTTCCCCCCCCACATTTTTGCCAGCATTGTTATCTTTTGTCTCTTTAACAATAGCCATTCTAACTGGAATAAGGAGATATCTCATTTTGGTTTTGACTTGCTTTTCCCTGTTTATTAGTGCTGTTGAGCATTTCTTCATATAACTGTTGGCTCTTTGTCTTATTTTGAGGAGTGTCTCTTCAGATCATTTGTCAATTTTTAAATCAGGTTACTTGGTGGTCTTTTTTTTTTTTCCCTTGAGTTGTTTCAGTTTCTTATATATTCTGGATATTAACCACTTGTCATATATATATAGTTTGCAAATATTTCTCCCATTCTATAGGTGTCTGTTCACTCTGAATGTTTCCTTTGCTGTAGAGCTTTTAGCTTGATTTAATCCCATTTGTCTATTTTCGCTTTTGTTGCCTATGCTTGTAGAGTCATAGCCAAAAAATCTTTCCTTCTCACCCATCCTTCTGTGAACATAATAATTTAGTTTTTAAAATAAAAAAAGTAACAAAAAATCTTTGCCCCAGTTTAATGTCATGAAGTATTTCACCAATGTTTTCTTCTACTAGTTTCATAGTTTCAAGTCTTACATTCAAGTCTTTCAATCATTTTTAGTTGATTTTTGAATATGGTGAAAGATAAGGGTCTAGTTTCATTTTTGTGCATGTGGCTATCCAATTCCCTAGTACAATTTATTGAAGAGACTCTCCTTTTCCCAATGTGTGTCCTTGGAAACTTTTTTTGAAAATCAGTTGGCTATAGATGTGCAGATTTGTTTCTGGGTTTTCTATTCTGTTCCATTAGTCAATGTGTCTGATTTTATGCCAATATCATCCTATTTTGGTCACTAGATATTTGTAGTATATTTTAAAGTCAGGTAGTGTGATACCTTTAGATTTGTTTTTGCTCTAGATTGCTTTGGTTATTAAAGGTCTTTTGCAGTTCACTAGAAAAAACAATCCTTGTTTTCAATAGAAAAAACAAGGATTGGCCGGGCGCGGTGGCTCACGCCTGTAATTCCAGCACTTTGGGAGGCCGAGGCGGGCGGATCACGAGGTCATGAGATCAAGACCACGGTGAAACCCCCTCTCTACTAAAAATACAAAAAACTGGCCGGGTGCAGTGGCGGGCGCCTGTAGTCCCAGCTACTCGGAAGGCTGAGGCAGGAGTATGGCGTGAACCCTGGAGGCAGAGCTTGCAGTGAGCCGAGATCGCACCACTGCACTCCAGCCTGGGCGACAGAGCGAGACTCTGTCTCAAAAAAAAAAAAAAAGAAAAAACAAGGATTGTTTTTTCTATTTCTGTAAAGAATGTCTTTAATATGTTGATGACATTCATGGTCCAGGACACATAACCCTCCTGTGTAAATAACTCATAATCTTCCTGAGCCCAGCTATCACCGGACACTTGCAAGTTAGCTCACTGCAACTTTGGGGTAATGAGTACTGCTCCCAGCACTCTGCAGCCCAAGAACCATTCTCTGAAATTTCCAGTAAGCTTTTGTTTCCTTGCAGTCAGCTCATCTCTTGCTGATTCTGTCCATTGCTTCTTTGCAACATGTTTTCATACTTTCTCTAATAAATCTGCTTTTCTTTACCTAAACCTGTTGTAGTAAATTATTTTACCCCTGTGCCACTGGCCCAGATAGTTGTCACTCACCTGCGACAGTTTCCCAAAAACTTAACTACTAACAGCCTTGTGAAAGTTGTCAAAATCAAAATGGGTTAAGAAAATCTGGACAAATAGAGCCAGGGAAGGTCATGAAGAGAAGGTTCGTATGTTTGTGTGGCTGATAACAAAAATGATCACAGACTGCAAAAGCCACAACTTTAGACCAAGACCACTGCAACCTTATGTAAAAAAATACTTCTAAAAGGACATCTGCCTAGCAACTACCTGTCGAACCTCAGACTGGCATCACCCTTATTATTGATCTTTGTAATCAAGGATAATTATTTCAAAATAATTATGTCATCTTGCTCATTTTTTCATTTAAAAGCCCTTGTCATCCTTGACTTCCCTGAATATGCACATAGTTTACTGTGGCATGTGTATTTCCATTGTGATGCTTTATTCCTAAATATATATATATATATATATATATATATATATATATATATATATATA
>NC_037678.1:71696171-71922979 GCF_003255815.1 Theropithecus gelada
TTCGAGACCAGCCTGGCCAACACGATGAAGCCCCGTATCTACTAAAAATACAAAAATTAGCCGAGCATAGTGGTGCACGTCTGTAATCCCAGCTACTCAGGAGGTTGAGGAAGGATTGCTTGAACCCAGGAGGTGGAGGTTGCAGTGAGCCTAGATCGTGCCACTGTACTCCAGCCTGCATGATGGGAGCGAGACTCCATCTCAAAAAAAAAAAAAAGTAGGTGAGATCATTTCCCTCCTCTCCTTAAACCCTCCCCTGCCTCCCCATGACTCCGAGCATCCTTTCAAAGGCCTCCAAATCTCCAGATTATCTGAACTCCCTTTACCTCTCTGACCTCATCTGCCGCTGCCCCCCTGTCACTTGCTGCACTCCAGCCACATTGACCTTCTCTGATGGCACACCAGTCAGCTAGTCAGCTTCCCCACAGAGCTTTTGCATGAGCTGTTCCTCTTCCTGAACACTTTGCCCTTCAGATAGTCTCAGGGCATCCACTGGAACACTCCACTCAGTACAGCCACTGTCCGCCCACCCAACAGTCCTCATCCTCTGTACTTACTCTTTTTTTCCCTTGCATTCATCACCCTCTAAAATATGCTATAATGTACTTGTTATGGTAAGTATTTCTTGCATGTTTCTTTCTTTTTTTTTTGAGACAGGGTCTCACTCTCTTGCCCAGTTTGGAGTGCAGCAGTGTGATCTCAGCTCACTGAAATCTTGGCCTACGTGGCTCAAGCCGTCCTCCCACCTCTGCCTCCTGAGTAGGTGGGACTACAGGCACTCACCACCATGCCTGGCTAATTTTTGTATTTTTTTGTAGAGATGAGGTTTCACCATGTTGCCTAAGCTAGTCTCAAACTCCTGGGCTCAAGTGATCCTCCCGCCTCAGCCTCCCAAAGTACTGGGATTGCAGGTGTGAGCCACTGTGCCTGGCTGCACATTTCCTTCTAATGGGATGTAAGCACCACTTTTGTCTGTTATTTTCACTGTAGTATTGCCAGCCTTTGGAATGTTGTCTGGCAAGTAGTAGGTACTCAGTAAATATTTGTCAAAGAAACAGATGAATGTATAAATAGCATGGATTGATATGGGAAAGCTATGTAGGTGGATGGATGGATGCTTGTCCAACGGAACGTAGATGAAAGAACAGCGAGCAATTCGAATGGCTAGATGGTGGGAATGTGTTATGAAAGAATAATTCATAGATGGAAAAGGAATGAATAGATGGGTGGAGGGATTTAATCCCTTCAGCTACTATTTACTGACCACTTGCCGTGTGCCAGGCACTGTATAAGGTGCTAGAGACACTGGTGAGCCACAGGCAAGATGCCTGTCCTAAGGGAGCCTGTAGTTCAGTGGGGGAGGCAGACACTAAACAAATAACAAATGCATGCATAATTCCAATTATAGTGAGTGTTCTGGTGGAAAAGAACAGGATGCTCTGGGAGAGAATAATATGGATAGGTGATGGAAAAATGGACAATAAATGGGTAGATGGGGATGGATAGGATTGGGGCTACCTGCCTTAAAGGGCCTTTCGGACCACATGCACATCCCACATTACCAGACCAGCTCTGCTCTCAGAGACTGTCCCCTCTCTCCCTGCCCTGACTCAGCACCTGCCTGGCCTATCCCCAGTGGTCCTGCCTGACTCCACCTCCAGCCCCGACCCTGCTGAGTAACAGTCAGGCTGGTCAGGGGGCTGCCTCATGTTCAACCCAGCCCCTCAGCCTTCCTCGACCTGGGGAGGTGTGGGGAGCAGGCCAGAGGGGAGGGGAGCAGGTGCCAAGCTCTTGATGCCTGTGCCGGAGCACTGCCCTGTTGAGACTAGAGAGAGAATCTATGTCCAGGGTATCTGGGGCTAGAGTTGGGGTTTATCTGGGGCCTGGGGTCAGACATGATGGATTAGAGCTAAATCTGTCTCCAGGGTTATAACTAAATCAGGAGTTAGAATTCAAATTCAGTTTATGGATCATGTGGGGAAAAGATGGCTGCCCAGTGAACGACCAAGACAGTGTTCAGTTTGGGGCCTGGGTCAGGGTTAGCTGTGGCTAGGGCTCAGAGCTTAGCGATCACGGCTCAGACTACATTCAAGGTTTCAGGCCAGAGTGCAGTTGAAGTGCAAATTCAGGCAATAGGGTTCACCTCAGGACCAGAGTCAAGGATCTGGGCTCAGTCAGTGTCCAGGGCACTGGCCTTGTCTCCTCTTCTTCCGGAGGGGAGCCAGGTGGATAAGTTGGATCTAAATGCCCTGAGGAGCAACTTCCAGCTCAAGTTCCATCACCCAGGCAGCCTAAGCCCTCTCAGCACTGGCCCCAAAGCCTTCCTCCATCCCTCAACTTCCTCCATCACTCCCTGACAGCCTGGCCTGGCTCAGTGTCCCTCACAAGGCCAAACAGTCCTCACTCTGGCACCCCAGGAGACAGGGTAGGGGTGGGGACTATGGGACAGGGTGTTTGACCCAGGAGGGCGTCTTGTGCAAGGTTTTCTGATGCAACTGGCTGAGTGCTTTAGCGCTCCACCCCCACCCCCCAAGCTTTTCTCAGAAAGGCAAGGGCTGGGCAGTTATCCAGACTGAACACACATAATCACCTTCCTTCTCTGGCCTCTGATGGCTTCAGGACCTGCAGACAAAAGGAAGGCAGGAAGGAAAGAAGGAAGGAAGGAAGGAAGGAAGGTCAGGTGACTCAGCAATGAGTCCAGCATTGGGAGCTGGCAGATCTGGGGCTCCCTCCTCCTCCAGCTGAGAGGCGAGAAAGAGAATCAGGATCCCTGGAAGTTCGGAGATCCTAACCCTTTATACACTCAAAGCAGCAATTATATGCCTGAGCCCAGGGAGAGACCTGTAGTTGCCCAAGGTCAGAGGCAGGGTCAGAACCAGACCAGCTGTCTTCAGCCCATGACTAGCTCTTTCCACCACACAAAGGGAGAGAGCCCTTCACCCTTGAGGAGGGCACAGGACTTCCCCAGGAATCTCCCGTCAATCTTGTTGAGGCTCCTGAAATGGTGGAAAGACGTGGACTTTGGAACCACACAGACTTGGGTTTAAATCCCAGGCCGGGAGCAGTGGCTCACGCCTGTAATCCCAACACTTTGAGAGGCTAAGGCAGGCAGATCACTTACGGTCAGGATTTTGAGACCAGCCTGGCCAACATGGTAAAACCCCGTCTCTACTAAAAATACAAAAATTAGCCAGGCATGGTGGTGCACACCTGTAATCCCAGCTACTCAGGAGGCTGAAGCGTAAAAATCTCTTGAACCCAGGAGGCGGAGGTTGCAGTGAGCTGAGATCACGTCACTGCACTCCTCGGTGAGAGTGAGACTGTCTCAAAAAACCCCACTGGCTTGCTGTGTAATGCTGGGGAGGTTACTTTCACTCTTTGACACCGGATTTGCTCACGTGCAAAGTGGGCGTAAATGCATCCTTAGCTCACAGGGCTGTGGTGAGGCTGACGTGAGGAAGCACTGGAAGGCACAGCCTAGGCTCCACATGGGCCACTCTCAGGAAGTGTGTCCCCACCTCCCCCTTTATCCTCAGCTCTCACAGGGTGTGTCTGCTGGGAGAGGAGGTGCAGCAGCCCTGGGGCCTTGGAAAAAATAATAGCCACTCACCTTCCAGTGCTTACCATGTGCTGGGAACTCTCCTAAGCGGTGAACTTAACTTGTATTAGCCCATTTAACCCTCCATTTAATCCAATAACAGTTCCCAGGCCAGGCATGGTAGCACGTGCCCATATCCTAATTACACAGGAAGCTGAGGTGGGAGGACCGCTTGAGCCTGGGAGGTTGAGGCTACAGTGAGTCATGATCACCCTACCACACTCCAGCCTGGGCAACAGAGCGAGACCTTCTAAGAAAGAAAGAGAGAGAGAGAGAGAGAAAGAGAGAGAGAGAGAGAGAGAAAGAACAGAAAATCCCAATGACAATAAGCAGTTCAATAACCCTACAGGAAAACACTGTCATGAATCCCACTTTATAGATACGGCTGTGGGTCTTAGAGTAGCTAAGTGACTTTGTCCAGGACTTCGTCCAAGACAGTGGACAAGAGGCCATATGGATTTTGAGCCAGGCCAACTGGCTCTGAATCCCACTGTTCCCTCCCTCCTTAAACTAGTGATGTCACTGCTCTAAGCCCCAGTTTCCTCATCTGTCTCCAGGGATAAAAACAGCAGCTTCATGGGGGAAGTTTGAGGATGACACAAGATGACATAAGGGAGGTCCCTACACAGGGCCATGCTCCACCCACCGGCATGAGAAGAGACTTTCTCAGGAAGAATCCCAGGCCGTCCCTGGGGCAACCACCGGGCTGGCCTTCCTGTCTCTCCTTAGGCCCAGCCTAGCATGATCTGGATGGTGAGGGATTTCTGCAAAGCCCCCAGGGGCCTCTAGAAAGGGAGGTGCCTAGTCTCCTAGATAAGGGCTCCCAGAGAGGATCATAGCCTGGAGTTGCCATTCTTGAATCACCCACTGTCTTCCCCAAGTTGATTGGTCTGAATCCATGTACTTATTTTTTATATTAGTTCCATAATGTTTTCCTTCCAACCAGTCCATCTTTTATTTATTTATTTTTATTATTATTATTTTTTAGACAGAGTCTTGCTGTGTCACCCAGGCTGAAGTGCAGTGGTATGATCTCGGCTCACTGCAATCTCTGCCTCCCGGGTTCAAGCGATTCTCATGCCTCAGCCTCCCAAGTAGCTGGGACTACAGCTGCACGCCACCCTGTCCGGCTAATTTTTATATTTTTAGTGGAGATGGGTTTTTGCCATGTTGACCAGGCTGGTCTCAAACTCCTGACCTCCGGTGATCCACTCGCCTCTGCCTCCCAAAGTGCTGGGATTACAGGCATGGGCCACTGCACTCGGCTGCAACCACCTCATTTTTAAAAACTTATGTAAATTTATTTAACATGGACATTTTAAATCACTGACCTCAAATAGAAAACTATATGATTTGCCATAAAGAAGAGGTAAGCATAAAATTAAATACAAAAAAAAAGCAGACCAAGGTTATTCCATTCCAGCTAAATCCTGTTTCTTGCTGAAAGCTCCAAGCTAAACTCTGCTCTCTCATTCTTAACAAGAGAGGTGTTAAAAACATAGAAGCTGTTAGGCACGGTGGCTCATGTCTGTAATCCCAGCACTTTGGGAGGCCGAAGTGGGTAGATCACAAGGTCAGGAGATCAAGATCATCCTGGCTAACACAGTGAAACCCCGTCTCTACTAAAAATACCAAAAAAAAAAAAAAATTAACCAGGCGTGGTGGCACATGCCTGTAATCCCAGCTACTTGGGAGGCTGAGGCAGAAGAATCGCTTGAACCCAGGAGTCAGAGGTTGCAGTGAGCTGAGATCACACCACTGCACTCCACCCTGGGTGACAGAGCAAGAGCAAGACTCTGTCTCAAAAAAAAAAAAAACATAGAGCTGTTGGCCGGGCGCAATGGCTCATGCCTGTAATCCCAGCACTTTTGGAGGCCATGGTGGGAGGATCACGTGGTCAGGAGATCAAGACCATCCTGGCCAATATGGTGAAACCCCGTCTCTAGTAAAAATACAAAAATTAGCTGGGTGTGGTGTTGCGCGCCTGTATTCCCAGCTACTCGGGAGGCTGAGGTAAGAGAATTGCTTGAACCTGGGAAGCGAAGACTGCAGTGAGCCGAGACACCACTGTACTCCATCCTGGCAACAGAGCCAGACTCCATCTCAAAAAAAATAATAATAAAATAAATAGAAGCTGTTAAATGAGACTTTCTCCCTGAGTCCTTGGAGAAACATGAAGAAAATTGAAAGGGTATAAGTGTATCACAATTATGATTCAATGTTATTTCATACAGAATCTGGAGACCCTAAAACCCTCTGGCACTCAGCCATTATTGTACATAGTATATTTCAGAAAACACTGACCTACTCCAACTTTCTCTTCTTATTTTTTTTATTTTTTATTTTTTTTGAGACAGAGTCTAGCTCTGTTGCCCAGGCTGGAGTGCAGTGGCCAGATCTCAGCTCACTGCAAGCTCCGCCTCCCAGGTTTTCGCCATTCTCCAGCCTCAGCCTCCCGAGTAGCTGGGACTACAGGCGCCCGCCACCTCGCCCAGCTATTTTTTTGTATTTTTTTAGTAAAGACGGGGTTTCACCATGTTAGCCAGGATGGTCTCGATCTCCTGACCTCGTGATCCTCCCGTCTCGGCCTCCCAAAGTGCTGGGATTACAGGCTTGAGCCACCGCGCCCGGCCTCTCTTCTTATTTTACAGATAAGAAATTTGAGGCCTCCCAAAGGGAGGTGACTGGTCCACAATCTCACAGGCTCAGTGGCTTCAGTTAGACCTGGAACACAACCAGAAGTTCTAAGGCATCATGTCACTTTTGTGGGGGAAATGTATGAAGATGAAAAGTTTCAAGGACACCTATGGTGGAATTTTAGGCATATGGCTCATTAGGGACACCCACGTGGAAGGGAAGGAGTCGGGCATGGCTCATATCATTGCTGTGGGCCCCACATCCTTTCCTTCCTCAGAGCACAGCCCTCTGAACTTCTCATCCCAGTGCTGGGAGTCAGAGACGGAACTCATCAGAACTATAGGAAAGAGGCTGGGCGCAGTGGCTCACGCCTATAATCCTAGCACTTTAGGAGGCCGAGGTGGGTGGATCATTTAAGGTCAGGAGTTCGAGACCAGCGTGGCCAACTTGGTGAAACCCCGTCTCTACCAAAACTACAAAAGCATTAGTGGGGTGTGGTGGTGCACACCTGTAATGCCAGCTACTTGGGGAGCTGAGGCAGGAGAAATGCTTGAACCCAGAGGCGGAGGTTGCAGTGAGCCAAGATCACATGCCACTTCCCTCCAGCCTGGGCGGCACAGCGAGACGCTGTCTCAAAAAAAACACAAAACTATAGCAAAGAGAAAAGCAGCCTTCTGGGCTCAGAAACCTGAGTAGAAAGATGTTCTGAGCCTGGAGAAAGAAATTCATAAAAGCCTGACTCTCTCTCCAGAAAAGAGTACATTTCTGCATTTAATTTTGGGGGGATTAGTCACCATTTTCTTTTTTTTTTTTTTTTTTTTTTTTTGAGACGGAGTCTCGCTGTGTCTCCCAGGCTGGAGTGCAGTGGCCGGATCTCAGCTCACTGCAAGCTCCGCCTCCCGGGTTCACGCCATTCTCCCGCCTCAGCCTCCCAAGTAGCTGAGACTACAGGCGACCGCCACCACGCCCGGCTAGTTTTTTGTATTTTTAGTAGAGACGGGGTTTCACCATGTTAGCCAGGATAGTCTCGATCTCCTGACCTCGTGATCCACCCGCCTCGGCCTCCCAAAGTGCTGGGATTACAGGCTTGAGCCACCGCGCCCGGCCGGTCACCATTTTCTTTCTCGCTTCTGAACAAATGATTGTATAGCATTTATATTCCAGGCACTTCACAAATATTGTCATTTAATTCTCATGCAAACCAGTGAGGTAGAAACTATTGTTATCCCCATTTTACAGATGGGAAAACTGAACTACAAAGAGCTGAAGTAACTTGCCCAAAATAGATGTGGTTTTGAACCCAAGAAATGTGGTACAACTATGACATGAGGCAGCCTCAATTCATTTAATCCTTATGACTGCAATGCAAGGGAGGTATAATTAATTCCATTTTATAGATGCAGAAACCAAGGCTTGAGGCTATTTGGTGTTTATGGTGTAGATCTAGGAATCAAACTCCAGCCTACCTAGACTCTTCGCCTCTGTTGCACCCCTGGACCATGTGTTAGGAATTCTTGGTACAGGGTCGTACTGCTCAATATGGTAGTGGTTTTAGTCTGTTTTCTGTTGCTTATAACAGAATGCCTGAAACTGAACAATTTTGAAAGAAAAGGAATTTATTCCTTACAGCTATGGAGGATGGGAAGTCCAAGACCGAGGGGACACTTCTGGTGAGGACCTTATTCCTGGCGGGGACTCTCTGAAGTGTCTGGAGGTGGCACAGGGCATGGCATGGCGAGGGGACTGGGCGTGCTGACATGCTATGCTTTGGTCTCTCTTCTCCTTCTTATAAAGCCACCAACTCTCCTCCTGTGATGACCCACAAGTCCATTAATCCACGAGTGGGTTAGTCCAGTCATGAGGGCAGAGGCTTCACGATCCAATCACTTTTTAATGTCCCAACCACTCAATACTGCCACATTGGGGATTAAGTTTCCAGCACATGACATTTGGGGGACACATTTAAACCATAGCAGTAGCCATTTGCCACATGTGGTTATTGAGCACTTCAAGTATGGCTAATGTGGCTAGTGTGACTGAGAATTTTTTTATTTTATTGAATATTTTAATTTAATTTAATTAATTTATTTATTTTTTTGAGATGGAGTCTCCCTCTGTCGCCCAGGTCAGAGTGCAGGTCATGATCTCAGCTTACTGCAACCTCCACCTTCCGGGGTCAAGTGATTCTCCTGCCTCAACATCCCAAGTAGCTGGGATTACAGGTGTGTGCCAGCATGCCTGGCGAATTTTTGTATTTTTAGTAGAGACAGGGTTTCACTATGTTGGCCAAGGATGGTCTCGAGCTGCTGACCTCAAGTGATCCACCTGCCTCGGCCTACCAAAGTGCTGGGATTACAGGTGCAAGCCACCGTACCTGACTGAATTTTAAATTTAAAACCAAAGCAGGTAAAATATTTTTATCTATTAAATACTATTTAATTGTTTTGGTAGGACTACATTTCACTTTAACCATTGGCAGTGTAGCTTTCACACTCATTTGTATACAAACTAAGCATAAAATAAACACCAGATTTTGTTTTCTTTTGTTTTAGAGACAGGATCTCACTCTGTCATCCAGCCTGGAGTGCAATGATGCGATCATAGCTCGCTGCAGCCTCTGAACTCCTGGACTAAAGCAATCCTCTTGCCTCAGCCTCCGGAGTAGCTAGCACTACAGACATGCATCATCACGCCTGGCTAACTTTTTAAATTTTTTGTAGAGATGAGATCTCACTGCTTTGCCCAGGTTGGCCTTGAACTGCTGGCTTCAAGCAATCTTCCCATGTCAGCCTCCCAAAGTGCTGGGATTACAACCGTGACCCACTACATTCAGCCTACACCGGATTTTGAAGACGTTAGCCTGAGAAATGGTTTTTTGTTTTGTTTTGTTTTTTTGAGACGGAGTCTCACTCTGTCGCCCTGGAGTGCAGTAGCATGATCTCGGCTCACTGCAACCTCTGCCTCTCACGTTCAAGCAATTCTCCTGCCTCAGCCTCCCGTGTAGCTGGGACTACAGGTGCTGGCCACCACACACGGCTAATTTTTGTATTTTTAGTAGAGACAGGGTTTCATCATGTTGGTCAGGCTGGTCTCGAACTCCCGACCTTAGGTGATCCGCCCGCCTCAGCCTCCCAAAGTGCTGGGATTATAGGCGTGAACCACTGCGCCCAGCAAAAAATAGTTTTAATGATGTCATTACTGATTTTTATATTATCAGTTGGCATAATACTATGTTGAGTATATTGGGTTAAATAGAGTGGGTTATTAAAATTAATTTCACCAGTTTGTTTAGTGCATGACTAATTTTAAATTACATATGTGGCTCACATTATATTTCTTTTTTTTTTTTTTTTTGAGACGGAGTCTCGCTCTGTCGCCTAAGCTGGAGTGCAGTGGCGCCATCTTGGCTCACTGCAAGCTCCGCTTCCCAGGTTCATGCCATTCTCCTGCCTCAGCCTTCTGCGTAGCTGGGACTACAGGCGCCCGCCACCACGCCCGGCTAATTTTTTGTGTTTTTAGTAGAGACGGGGTTTCACCGTGTCAGCCAGGATGGTCTCAATCTCCTGACCTCGTGATCTGCCTGCCTTGGCCTCCCAAAGTGCTGGGATTACAGGCGTGAGCCACCATGCCCAGCCAATATTATATTTCTATTGGAACACAGAAGGGTCTAGATAATTGGGATTTGACAACCCCAGCTGTGACAAGGCACCAAAATTTGGGGGCCATACCCAGGGTACTGATCCTGTCACCATACCTATAGATCCATGTAGAGGCTACAGGGAAACAAAGCTTGTGAAATATCTCAGGATGGCATGGGCACTGGAGTCAGCTGCCCCAAGTTCAAATCTGAAATCGGTCTTTTTTTTTTTTTTTGAGATGGAGTTTCACTCTTGTTGCCCAAGTTGGAATGCAGGGGCGCAATCTCGGCGCACTGCAACCTCCACCTCCCAGGTTCAAGCGATTCTCCTGTCTCAGCCTCCCGAGTAGCTGGGATTACAGGTACATGCCTGTACCTGTAATCCCGGCTAAATTTTTGTATTCTTAACAGAAACAGGGTTTCACCACATTGGCCAGGCTGGTCTCGATCTCCTGACCTCAGGTGATCCGCCTGCCTCGGCCTCCCAAAGTGTTGGGATTACAGGCGTGAGCCACCGCCCCCAGCCTGAAATCAGTCTTATACAACCAGCTGGGTGGTCTTGGGTAGGTCCTTTACCTTAACTCTTCTTGTCTGCAGAATGGAGGTGACTTACTGTTTTTCTCTGTCTCCCTTTCACACCTTTGCACTCTTCACCCTTTCTCTTCCCTCAGCTTTTAGTTTAAACATCACCTTTCTGATAAGCCCTGCTGAAAATGACAGAGAACAAATCTTTCCTATTTTATTCAAGAAAATGCATGATGCGATCTATTTTAAATGATCATGGTTTTTTTTTTTTTTTTTTTTTTTTTTTTTTTTTTTTTTGAGACGGAGTCTCGCTCTGTTGCCCAGGTTGGAGTGCAGTGGCCAGATCTCAGCTCACTACAAGCTCCGCCTCCCGGGTTTACGCCATTCTCCTGCCTCAGCCTCCCGAGTAGCTGGGACTACAGGCGCCCGCCACCTCGCCCGGCTGGTTTTTTGTACTTTTTAGTAGAGACGGGGTTTCACCGGGTTAGCCAGGATGGTCTCGATCTCCTGACCTTGTGATTCGCCCGTCTCGGCCTCCCAAAGTGCTGGGATTACAGGCTTGAGCCACCGCGCCCGGCCTAAATGATCATGGTTTTAATTTTATTTTCCTGATAATGGTCTCTCTCTCCATTGATCTGTAAGATTTGTAAGGGCAGGGGTGGATCAGTCTGGTCACTGCTGAGTCCCCAGCATTTAGCACAGGGGCTGACACAGCACAAAACAACGTTAGTTGGGAATGTACAAGCAAACCCAGCACACCTTCAGAGGGGTGCTCAGGAAACAACCCTCCCACCTTTCTTCACCCCTTACAGCTGTGGGATCTTCCTGTTTCGGTGTCCCAAGATAGAAGATGAGTTTATTCACCCCTCCCCAGGAGGGGAGTTGCCAGGGTTAAATGAGATCCCAGAATGCCCTGGTATGCCCTGAGGTCTCTGGGACACAGGTGAGCTGGTCCCCAGGGATTTGGAAACACGAAAACAAATATGACTCCACCCTGCCTCCCATCCAGCCTCTGCCTAGAGGAGTTTTTTGTTTGTTTGTTTGTTTGTTTTTTGAGATGGAGTCTGGCTCTGTCGCCCAGGCTGGAGTGCAGTGGCATGATCTCAGCTCACTGCAAGCTCCGCCTCCTGGGTTTACACCATTCTCCTGCCTCAGCCTCCGGAGTAGCTGGGACTACAGGCGCCCACCACCTCGCCCGGCTAGTTTTTTATATTTTTTAGTAGAGACAGGGTTTCACCGTGTTAGCCAGGATGCTCTCGATCTTCTGACCTCGTGATCCGCCTGTCTCGGCCTCCCAAAGTGCTGGGATTACAGGCTTGAGCCACCGCGCCCGGCCGAGGAGTTATTTAATTTATTTTATTTTATTTTATTTTCAGACGGAGTCTCAAACTGTCGCCCAGGCTGGAGTGCAATGGCACGGTCTTAGCTCATTGCAATTCCCACCTCCCAGGTTCAAGTAATTCTCCTGCCTCAGCCTGCCGAGTAGCTGGGACTACAGGCGTGTTTTTTGTATTTTTAGTAATTTTTTGTACTTTTAGTAGAGACGGGTTTCACCGTGTTAGCCAGGATGGTCTTGATCTCCTGACCTCATGATCCACCTGCCTCAGCCTCCCAAAGTGCTGGTATTACAGGCGTGAGCCACCACGTCTGGCCTCTAGAGGAGTTATTTATTTATTTATTTATTTATGACACAGGATCTCACTCTGTCACCCAAGCTGGAGTGCAGTGGCACAATCATGTTTCACTGTAACCTGAACTCCTGGGCTCAAGTGATCCTCCTACCTCAGCTTACCAAGTAGCTGGGACCGCAAGCTCACACCACCATGCCCACTATTTTTTTCTCTTTGTAAAGACAGGGACTTACTATGTCGCCCAGGCTGTTCTTAAACTCCCGGCCTCAAGCAATCCTCCCATCTCGGCCTCTCAAAGTGCTAGGATTACAGACATGAGCCAGCTCGCCCAGCTGAGGAGTTATTTTTTGACACTGGTGAATTCAGATCAAAAGGGATTTCTAAGAAAGGTGCTGGACCCCTGGGACGCAGAGGGGTGTTTCACCCCAAAGGAAGTAGCACCAAGCCCTCCCAGTCCTAGGGTGCAAGCATATTAAAGGCCTCTTTCCCTCTGTCTCCATTGTCTACACTCCATTGAGCATCCGTAATGTGCCACACACTGTTCTAAGCGTCTTACACATATTACGTTATTTAATCCTCACAATAACTTTATGAAGTGAGCGCAATTACGAGCCCATTTTATGGAAAAGGAAATTGAGGCAGGGTTTTAGGTAGCTTTTCTGGGGTAGCACTGTGGGTTGGAGGGGAGGCGGAGTGCACTCTTAGGCCAGCTGGCTCTAGGGGCTCTTCGCCACTAGGCCGCACTGCCTCTAGCAAAGGAACGCGGGGAAGCTCACCAGACCTTAGGCCTCCCCAGGGTGCCACAGTGGTTCTTTTGAGCCCAGAGTCAGCTCTTAGGTCCATAGGCCTTCCTGAAGCTTCTGGACCACTTACCCATAGCTGGGCCTCAGGCTGGCTCTCAGTAGAAGGGGGAGAATGGAGATTGCCGGATGTCCACTTCTCCTAAAGGTTTTATAAGGCGGTGCTGGGAATGTGCTTTACAAAAGGGGAAGCACCTGGACAACAGTCACTGTTTGCTCTTTTGAGCACCATCCCGAGAAGGAGGAATGTTCTTCCCATTTCATAGGTGGGGAAAGTAAGGCTCAGAAAAGCAAATGTTTTTTTCCAAGGTGATAGGGAGAGTCCGTAGCTGGTGTCTGCACTGAGACCAGACACCCCTAGTGGGCCAACGAGGGCGGGGTCCCAAGGTGCAGCGGAGACGGTGAGAGGCCCTGGCGGAGCGCGCCCTGGCGGCGACCCGGAGAGGCGGGGCGCGGGGGATGGTGCAATCCTGGGCCTGAGGGCATCAGACGGCGGCTGATTAGCTCAGGTTTACATCACCCAGGCCGGGAGCCGGGGGCGCACGAGACTCGCAGCGGAAGTGGGGGCGGCTCCGCACACGTCCGCTTGTTAGGACCCGGGCCGGGCTGGAGCTGGACCGGGATCCCGAGCTCCGCAGCAGCGAAGCGGGCCGGCCCACCTGCTGGTACCCTAAAGGCTCTGAGCACCGGCGGCGCCAGGACCCACGCGGGACGGCAGGACAAGGTACTCGGCGGGGTGCGGACTGTGGACTCGCTCGGAGCCTGGGGGGTTGGAGCGGGCGGCCGGGGAAGGGGCGCCGGGAGGCTCTGCGCCTCTGCGTGTTGCTGCTTGTTACGCGCGCACACACACACACCTTTTAACAGACTCTGCCGCCGGTGGACACCCTGGGCCTAGTGCTGCCCCCGGGCTTCAGGTGACGCGGCCTCGCAGGGCGTGGGGTCACCCGAGTTTGGCTGGGGAAGCCAGGGATGGAGGTGTCCGGCTGTCACCCCTAGAGGAGGGTGTGCGAGGGTCTGTTTTGCGTGAGTGTGGGACAGGGGAGTCGTGTGGTGAGGTGAGGGGCTTGTAGGGGGCACTGGAGGACTCTTTATGGGGGTGTCGGAGGATCTGCGGGGGTCCTCGGGAACCCGTAGGGGAGAGTTCTGGGTGAGGGTGGGTCCCGGGGACCTGTGCCTCCGGGGATGGTGAGAACTGTCTGGAGGGCTGGGCACTTTGTGGCAGGGGTTGGTGGTGCAGGGGACACGGCCGGGACAGGGCTGGGGTGCCCTGGGAGCGAACTGAGCGAGTGGTGCGGGAGCCGAGCGAGTGGGAGCGAAGTCGCAGCGCGGGATCCCCGGCCGGGCAGCGCCGCTGGTTCTTCCCGCTGCGTGGCTCCGGGTTTGCAGGTGGAAGGTGCGCGTGTGTTTGCGGTGTGTGCTGTGCCTGCAGACCGGGGAGGGCGGGGGACGACAGCCACCTCTTTCCCTCTGCCTCACCCCCCCCTGTCCCAGGGCCGCACAATTTCCGCTGAAACTTCGGACTGGGACACCGCCGCCTTTCGCTTTCGCTCCCACTGAAGGGGCCTGGCTGCGGGGGGCGGGGCGGGGCGGGGTGGGACCGGCCTTGCTTGTGTAGACCATGGGGTGATAGCTGGGAGGGCTGTGTGTGTGTGTGTGTGCGCGCGCTAACGCTTCCCCGTGGAGGGCAAGGGTGTGTCTCTTAATGTCTGTCTGCCCTGGATGTGTTGTCGGTGGCTGGCTTAGACACAGTGTCTCAGGGGTGTGTGTACACCTGTCAGCCCTGGGTGTGTGTGTGTGTGTGTGTGTGTGTGCGCTTGCTTGCTTGATGTAACCCGCCCTCATTTCCCTGGGTCCCGAGTATGGCAGGGAACAGCAAGAGGTAGATATTAGGGGCTGCTTTCATTCCACAGCACAGATTCTATTCTGCAGTGTGGTCTGCAAAATGCCTTGCCCAAGATTTATAGACTCAGTTACCCCATCTGTCCCCATCTGGGTGGAGCTTATCCCAGGCCCCAACAGGCTCTGAGGGATGACTGGGGCCAAGGCAGCCCGGAGGACTGATGTGGCACAGGCCAGAGGGACTCCAGGCAGTCTCCTGCTGCACAGGGCACACAGCATGTGCACGGCCAGGTAGCATCCTGCGGGACTCAGAACAGCCTTGAGACTTAAGGAGTGTCATCCCAGCCTCGAACCTAGGGAGCTTTCTAAGACTCCCAAGGATGGTACTTAAGCATCTTGCTGTGAAGAACAACAGGATGAGTGCTAATAGTGACCATTTCCTGACACCTACCCTGCAACAGGTCGATAAGCTCTACGTGCTTCATTTGTTTTTTCATTTCATCATCACTAAAAACCTGTAAACTTTGCATCCTGTTCCCACTTTACAGGAACTGAGGCTCAGAAAGCTTGAGGAACTTGACCAGGGGTACCCCCCAGCTAGAAAGGGTCTGAGACAGGATTAGAACCCAGGAATATCTGACTAAGCCACCCCTTACTGCATTCTTACCAAGCCAAAGTCATGACCTTTCACTCATGTGGGGAGACCTTCCCTTCCAAGGCAGCTCTTCCGTTTAGGAGCCGCGTACTTGGAGAGGTGGGCCCCTGTCTGGTAACTGACTCATGTTTCCCTGTTCATCCTGCCTTGAACTGTTGGGAAGGTCTTTAACCAGGCTGAGGTCCCTCTCGCACCAGTGCTCAGACCTGGGCATGCACATCCTTGGAATGGAGTTTAAGTGGGTGGGCAGATGGGTTCTAGAGAGAACCTTCCTGCCCTGACATGCCCTACTGCCCTCTCCTTCAGCCACCCCACACACAGTCGCACAGCTGCGTGGATGGTGGCTTTCTTTTCATTTAACAGTTCACTCTGGAGATCCTTTCAATTAGGCTATAAACAGCATCCTCAACCTTTTAAATGGCTGCAAATTTTTCCGTTGTGTGGATGAAGTATAATTTATGTAACCAGCCCTGTAATTATAGACAGCAAATTATTTCTGTCACAAGGGCTGCAGGATAACTTTGTATTTGCATGCTTACACACACACACCTCTACAGGATAAATTCTAGCAATGGGATTAATTACTGAATCAAAACTCACACACTTTTCATTTTTTTGTTTGTTTGTTTTTTTGAGACATTCTCACTTTGTCACCCAGGCTAGAGTGCTTGACCATGGCTCACTGAAGCCTTTACCTTCTGGGGTCAAGTGATTCCCCTACTTCAACTTCCTGCATGGCTGGGACCACAGGTGTGTGCCATTATGACCAGATAATTTTTTTTTTCTTAGGGACAGAGTCTCACTATGTTGCCTAGGCTGGTCTTGAACTCCTGGGCTCAAGTGATCTTCCTGCCTCAGCCTCCCAAAGTGCTGGGATTACAGACATGAAGCACTGCACCCAGCCTGTTTTTCATTTTGATATTGTCAAAATGCACTCCTCGAAAGTTGCACCTTTTATTCCCCCACTAGCACTGTCTTCTTTGTTAGTGGGTGCACTGCCACTATTCCACAGAATACACCCACTTTTCATGATACTGCCAGGACATAACAGGTCTGAAATTAAACTTAAAATTTTTCCTCCATAGTCCCCAAAATAAGGGCTTCTCCTCCAGCTCAGGACATGTAGCCATCATCTCTTCTCATTGCAGGAGCCAAAAGCTGGACCTCACCTCGATTCCACCCTCTCCGTCAACCCCCATGTCCAATCACTCCAGTCCATGCAGTCTGCCACTGAGTCCTCTTGATCCTCCTCCTATGAGCCCTTAACTTCGTGTCTCCATCTAGCAACCCCCCTAGTCCAGGTCACCTTTTCCTGCCTGGACTCCTGCTTGTGCAGAACTCCTAGCTAGTCTCACTGCCTGTCTAGTACTTTCAAATCCACCCTAAAGGCATGATGTTCCCCTGCTGAAAATCCTTCAGTGGCTCCCCACTGCCTTTGGATAATTCCAAATCCTATTGTGTGTTAATTAGGATTAGGCTCAGCTGTAATATAGAAACAGCCACTTAATAGCTCAAATGAAATAGACGTTTCTTTCTTTTCTTTTTTTTTCTTTTTTTGGGACAGTCTTGCTCTGTCACCAGGCTGGAGTGCTGTGGCAAGATCTCAGCTCACTACAACCTCTGCCTCCCGGGCTCAAGTGATTCTCCTGCCTCAGCCTCCTGAGTAGCTGGGATTATAGGCACGCGCCACCATGCCCAACTAATTTTTGTATTTTTAGAAGAGATAAGGTTTCACCATGTTGGCCAAGATGGTCTCTATCTCCTGACCTTGTGATCCGCCTGCCTCGGCCTCCCAAAGTGCTGGGATTACAGGCGTGAGCCACCGCGCCCCGCCTATTTTTTTTTTTCTTTTTTAACTTTTCACTTTTTTTTGCAGTCAGGCTCATTCTCCAACATGTTGTTGGGGAACATGCAGCACGTTCTTTTGCCTCTTCCATCACCCCAGAGCAGGGGTTACTGGACAGTGGCATCAACTTCCCCTGGGAACTGGATGGAAATGCAGATTCAGACCTTCTGAATGAGCTACTTTGGGAGTCGGGCCCAGCAATGTATGTCGAAACAGGTCTTCAGGTGATCTCAATGCTTGCTCAAGTTGGAGAACCACGACTCTCCATGGTCATGGAGAACTATGGTGACTCTCCATGTCACCTGGCTAACTCTGCCTCACTTTCAGGTCTCAGTGTAGATATCACCTCTTCTAGGAAGTCCTCTTTTGACCCACCAGCCCAGGAGAGAGGCCTCTCTGGGTTCCTAGAGGCCCACGCTTCTCTGTATAATAGCGCTGATCACACTGTACGTGATTTTTTTTTTGAGACAGAGTCTCACTCTGTCACCCAGGCTGGAGTGCAGTGGCACAAACATGGTTCACTGCAGCCTCAACCCCCCAGGCTCAAGCAATCTTACCACCTCAGCCTCCCAAGTAGCTGGGACTATAGGCATCCACCACCACACCTAGCTAATTAAAAAAAATTTTTTTTTGATAGAGACAGGGTCTCACTATGTTGCCCAAGCTGGTGTTGAACTTTTGGGTTCAAGCAGTCTTCCCACCATGGCCTTCCAAAGTGCTAGGATTACAGGTGTGGGCCACTGCACCTAGTCTTGGATATGATTTTATGATTACTCATCTGCCCTCCAAATTGTCTGGAAGATCCTGATGGCAAGAATGCTGACTAACCCACTTCTCTTCCCTAGCACCCAGTGTTAAGTGAGTGAACAAGATCATATCTCTCATCTGTGAATGTACTAGAGCCATGGATTACGAGATTAGTTGATCTTCTTTACTTTAATTTTTAGGAACAAGCTGGGTTTTCAAGCAGGTATTTATTTTCTTAAATGTAAATTTCTGATTAGGAAATACTTTTTTTTTGAGACACAGTCTTACTCTATCACCCAGGCTGGAGTGTAGTGGCACAATTTCGGTTCACTGCAACCTCTGCCTCCTGGGTTCAAGCGATTCTCCTGCCTCAGCCTTCCCAGAAGCTGGGATTACAGGTGCACGTCAGCACACCCGGCTAATTTTTTTTTTCCCCGTGACGGAGTCTTGCTCTGTTGGCCAGGCTGGAGTGCACCAGGCAGTGGTGTGATCTCAGCTTACTGCAACCTCCACCTCCCAGGTTCAAGTGATTCTCCTGTCTCAGCCTCCCAAGTAGCTGGGATTACAGGCCCACGCCACCACGCCCGGCTAATTTTTGCATTTTTAGTAGAGATGGGGTTTCACCATGTTTGCAGGTTGGTCTCAAACTCCTGACCACTGCCTCGGCCTCCCAAAGTGCTGCTGTGGCCTGTATTTTGGCATTGCCTTGGTCACGTGCTGCTACCTGGGATTACAGGCATAAACCACTGCACCTGGCCTAATTTTTGTATTTTTTAGTAAAGACAGGGTTTCACCATGTTGGCCAGGCTGGTCTTGAACTCCCAGCCTCAAGATCCGCCCACTTCGGCCTCCCAAAGTGTTGGGATTACAGGCGTGAGCCACTGCGCCTAGCCAGGAAATACATTTACGTGGCTCAAATTCAAAACTATAAAAGTCGGCCAAACATGGTGACTCACATCTGTAATCCTAACACTTTGGGAGACTGAGGCAGGAGAATTGCTTGAGCTCAGGTGAGACCAGCCTGGGCAGCATAAGGAGACCCCGTCTCTACAAATAATAAAAAAATTAGCCAGGCATTATAGTGCATACCTGTATTCCCAGCTACTTGGGAGGCTGAGGTGGGAGGATCACCTGAATGCTGAGGTCAAGGCTGCAAGTGAACTGTGATAGTAAGAGTCTCCTCCTAATCTTGTGCATCCTTCTAGAGACAGAGATTATATATATTCAAAAATATATATACCTATATATACATATATAATATATAATTATATTTATATATAATATATATAAAAATATATATACATATATAATATAACATATTTATATATATTCTTTTTTTTTTTTTTTTTTGAGACGGAGTCTTGCTCTGTCACCCAGGCTGGAGTGCAGTGGCCGGATCTCAGCTCACTGCAAGCTCCACCTCCCGGGTTTACGCCATTCTCCTGCCTCAGCCTCCCGAGTAGCTGGGACTACAGGCACCCGCCACCTCGCCCGGCTAAGTTTTCGTATTTTTTTTTTTTAGTAGAGACGGGGTTTCACCGTGTCAGCCAGGATGGTCTCGATCTCCTGACCTCGTGATCCGCCCGTCTCGGCCTCCCAAAGTGCTGGGATTACAGGCTTGAGCCACCGCGCCCGGCCTATATATTCTTTTTTTAACATAAATGCATAGCCAGGTGAGGTGGTTCACTCCTAGAGTCCCGGCTACTTAGGAAGCTGAGGTGGGAGGTTCACTTGAGGCCATGAGTTTGAGACCAGCCTGGGCAACAACATCTCTTGGGGGGGAAAAAGAAACCCACCATAAAAGTATTCTATAATACCTAATTCTGTGTTTGTCTTTCTTAATACATCTTGGAGATCAGTGCACATCAATATATAGAGAGCTTCCTTGTCCTTTTTCAGGGCTGTGTAGTATTCTGCTACATGGCTATACCATGAAGTTTTTTTTTTTTTTTTTGAGACGGAGTCTGGCTCTGTCGCCCGGGCTGGAGTGCAGTGGCCAGATCTCAGCTCACTGCAAGCTCCGCCTCCCGGGTTTACGCCATTCTCCTGCCTCAGCCTCCCAAGTAGCTGGGACTACAGGCGCCCGCCGCCTCGCCTGGCTAGTTTTTTGTATTTTTTAGTAGAGACGGGGTTTCACCGTGTCAGCCAGGATGGTCTCGATCTCCTGACCTCGTGATCCGCCCGTCTCGGCCTCCCAAAGTGCTGGGATTACAGGCTTGAGCCACCGCGCCCGGCCACCATGAAGTTTTAACTAGCATTCTACTGCCTGACATTTGGGATATTTCCTGCTTTTGCTATTGGACACAAGGCTCTGATGAACAGCCTTTACTATATTTAATTTTTTGGTAAGAAGTTTAACTGGAGGATAAATTCCCAGAGGTGGGTCACCCAGTTAAGGGTATGTGACTTTGTCATTTTAACACACACTGCCAGATCACCCCCTATAAATGTTGGGCCATGTATGTGGGAGGATACAGCAGGGGAAAGGAGGGTCGCCAAGCAGTCTCACTCTACTGCTTTTCTCCCCTTTTTGCTAGATGCGAGCCACCCCTCTGGCTACTCCTGCAGGTTCCCTGTCCAGGAAGAAGCAGTTGGAGTTGGATGACAACTTAGACACCGAGCATCCCGTCCAGAAACGAGCTCGAAGTGGGCCCCAGCCCAGGCTGCCCCCCTGCCTGTTGCCCCTGAGCCCACCTCCTGCTCCAGATCGTGCAACTGCTGTGGCCACTACCTCCCGTCTTGGGCCCTATGTCCTCCTGGAGCCCGAGGAGGGCGGGCGGGCCTACCGGGCCCTGCACTGCCCTACAGGCACTGAGTATACCTGCAAGGTACGTGCCCATGGGCCACTGTCCCCGAGCATCACAGGAGGCCTGGAAAGGAGGCCTCCAAAGGATTGCCAGGGTACAGAGGGGTCCTTATGTTCATTCATTCTTGTGTTTAGTGGGGAAGCATCCAGTGAGCCCCTGCTGGAGTGATACGAGATAGAAGTGGGAGATGGGAGTTGCAGGCAGGGGGAACAGCTGTTCAAAGGCCTAGAAAAGTGAGGGGATAGTACTTTAGAGAATGAAAAGGACTTATCTGTGGCCAGAGTGGAGAGGGTGTGCAGAAAGGGGCAGGAGATGAGGGTTGGCAGCAGCTGGTCGTGAAGGTGTTAACAAGGGGCCTCCACTGGGCTGTGCAGAGCTACTGAAGACGTTTGCACAAGAGAAGGGTAGGGCATGGTAGACATCAAAACTCCTGGGACCCCGGAGGTGATTGAGCCTAACCCGTGGCCATTTTACAGATAGGAAGACTGAGATGAAGACAGGGGAAGGGCCATGTGTGAAGTCACATAGTACTGGGCCTGGCTCCTGGGGTAAGGTAAGGGGTAGAAAAGTCTGTAGACTCCTGGCCGAAACCAGGAAATGGACAGGATCAAGGCCCCTGAGGGTCAGCCCATGCAGGACACGGGCAAGTGACATTCCAAGAGGACAGAGATGAGAATAAAAAGTGTAACAATAGGTATTCACTGTGCACCAGGTACTATGTTGATTGTTCAGTGTGCACAATCTCTTAATCTTCACACAACGAATGAGGTGGTTACTATCATTGTGCCCATTTTACAGATAGAGGACACTGAGACTCAGAAAGCCATGGTCACTTGCCACGTGACAGAGCCAGGTGGTATCAGAGCTGGGATTGGGCCCAGGAGGCTGAACCCAGAGAGTCCTGTGCCTGTGCTAGGATAAGTGTTTCAGACACAATCAGGGCAGGCTGCCCTGGCAGGCAAGCATAAGGAAGATAAGGGGGACCTGGATACTCAATGGAGAGTAGCGGGGGCCTGGGTCCCTTGGGAATGCACAGAGAGGTGGAAGGACTTAAGCCTCCTCCTCCTGGGAGCAGCAGCAGAGCTTTGCTCTGTTGATGGAGATGCAGTGAGCAGCGGGGTAGATCCAGACAGGGTCCAGCTCCTAGCTTCACCTGGGCTCTTGTGCACAGATCTCCAGTGCTCTTAGCAGGTGCTGTAAGGAGCCCAGAACTCTGGGTCCCCCTCCTGCAGCATCACAGGTTCTTTTCCATTCTCCCTGGGGAGGTGAGTCCATGATGAGAGGAATAACCCAAGCAGGCTCAGGACAGAAGCGTCCTGCGTTCACAGGGCCCCGATTCTCCAGAAACATTTGGGAAAATCCACTGGAACATACTCATCCCCATGCCAGTGTGCACCACGGGTGCTGAACAGCCATTTCCACACTTCCTCAGCTTTTCTGGTCAGTGTGTAGAAAGATCAAACTCCTGTCTTTGTAAATTATCACCTTATTCATTAATTCAACACAATTTCATTGAGCACCCGTATTTGCCATGTACCCTGCTGTGGTTAAAAAACAAAGTTCTGTTCTCATCAAGCTGACATTCCAGTGGGAGATACAGACAATAAACAAAGTGAGTAAGTAAAATATGTGTCAGGTGACCGGGCGCGGTGGTTCACGCCTGTAATCCCAGCACTTTGGGAGGCTGAGGCAGGTGGATCACGAGGTCCAGAGTTCAAGACCAGCCTGGCTAATATGGTGAAACCCCATTGCTACTAAAAATACAAAAATTAGCCAGGCACGGTGGCAAGTGCCTGTAATCACAGCTGCTAGTGAGGCTGAGGCAGGAGAATCACTTGAACCCGGGAGGCAGAGGTCGCAGTGAGCCGAGATTGCGCCACTGCCTTCCAGCCTGGGCGACAGAGCATGACTCCGTCTCAAAAGATAAATAAATAAATAAAATGTGTCAGGTAATCACAAGCACTGTGGAGAAAAATAAAGCTGGGAATAGAGAGATCAGAGGACAAGGAGGGCAGGAGTGCAGGTGATTTTAGCAAGGGAGGTCCAGGAAGACCTCTCTGAGGGGTGACATTTGAGCAGTGACTTGAACAAATGGAAGGAGTCAGGCTTGCAGGTCTAGTGGAAGAGCATGCAGGCAGCAAGTGTGAGTGCACGGGAGCAGGAATGGGCTCGCCCCAACTACAAATAATAATCATCTCTGTTTTGGGGTTATTTCCCCCATTCACCCCAACTTGTTTTTTGTTGGTGTGTTTTTGAGATGGAGTCTCACTCTGTCGCCCAGGCTGGAGTACGGTGGCATGATCTTGGCTCACTGCAACCTCCATCTCCCAGGTTCGAGTGATTCTCCTGCCTCAGCCTTCCGAATAGCTGGGATTACAGGCGTGAGCTACCGCGCCCAGCCCCAACTGGTTTTTAAAGTCAGGTACTTTAACGTTTTTTTTTTTAATCATAGATTAAATATGTATGTGTCTTATTTATTTTTCTTTGTGGCATAGTCAACATAACATGCAAAGGATTTAAAGTCAGACAAACCAAAGTGAATATACTTGTTCTGCCACCAATTAGCTGCCTGGCTTCTAGTAAGTCACCTTCCTTTTCTGAACCCAGTCTTATCATTGGTAAAATGGGACATACCTTTCAGGGGTAGGGTGAAGTTTTGCTGTAATGCCCACAGACACCTAGCACATTTCCCATCAAGCTTGCCACCCTCATCACATGTCCTTTTTCCCCTCCCCATCCCTTTCTGGCTACGCTGATCTTTGGTTGGGTTTCTAGAGCAGGCCAAGCTATTTCCGGCCTCAGGGCCTTTGCACTGTCTGTGCCCCTACTCAGAAAGCTTATTCCATGAGCATCTCTGAATCATTCAGATCACTTTCCCAGAGTCCCTCCTGAACCATACTTTCTTTCTTTTTTTCTTTTTTTTTTTGAGATGGAGTCTTGCTGTGTCACCCAGGCTGGAGTGCAGTGGCGCAATCTTGGCTCACTGCAAGCTCCATCTCCTGGGTTCACGCCGTTCTCCTGCCGCAGCCTCCCAAGTAGCTGGGACTACAGGCGCCCACCACCACGTCCGGCTAATTTTTTGTATTTTTAGTAGAGATGGGGTTTCACCATGTTAGCCAGGATGGTCTCAATCTTCTGACCTTGTGATCCGCCCGCCTCGGCCTCCCAAAGTGCTGGGATTACAGGCGTGAGCCACTGCGCCCGGCCTCTGAGCCATATTTTCTAAAATGGGTGCCCCCTTCCAAAATAAACTATTCCAGGCCAGGCACAATGGCTCACGCCAGCTCAGGTCGAGGCAGGCAGATCACCTGAAGTCAGGAGTTCAAGACTATCCTGGCCAACATGGTAAAACCCTGTCTCTATTAAAAATGCAAAAAATTAGCCAGGCATGGTGGCAGGTGCCTGTAATCCCAGCTACTCGGGAGGCTGAGGCAGGAGAATCTCTTGAACCCGGGAGGCGGAGGTTGCGGTGAGCTGAGATCACACCACTGCATTCCAGCCTGGGCAACAAGAGCGATCTCCGTCTCAAAAAACAAAAAACAAACCAAAAAAACACCTCTATTCCAGCATCTTTCTTGGTTCCTTTGCAATGCTTATCAGCATTTGTCAATATTAGTTTCTGGGCATGTTTGCATGGCCTCCCCGCGGGCACCGGAGAGCAGAGCCCATGGCTGTCAGTCCTGCTGGACACGTGGCTGGCCCCCACAGGCCCAGGGCCAGCATACTGAATGAATGAAAGGGTGGGTGGACAGTCAAGTGTAGAGGACAGGAGCTGTGACGGTGATGAGCATCAGGTGCCTTCTGCATCATCTGCCCTTCTGGATTCCTCCTGCTCTGAGGGTTATTTTTCTGTTTGGGTGACCTGTTACTTTTCATTTATCTGATGTTTGAGGCCATATAGCCTAGCAGTTAAGAGCACAGACCAAAGGCCGGGTGCGGTGGCTCACACCTGTAATCCCAGCCTTTTGGAAGGCTGAGGCCGGAGGATCACTTGAGGTCAGGAGGATCACCTGAGGTCAGGAGTTTGAGACCAGCTTAGCCAACATGGTGAAACCCCATCTCTACTAAAAATACAAAAATTAGCTGGGTGCGGTGGCACACGCCTGTAATCCCAGCTACACGGGAGGCTGAAGCAGGAGAATCACTTGAATCCAGGAGGCGGAGTTTACAGTGAGCTGAGATTGCGCCACTGTGCTCCAGCCTGGGCGACAGAGCCAGACTCCGTCTCAAAAAACAAAAAAGCACAGACAATGGAGTGCATAGGCTCAAATCCCAGCTGTGCTGCTTGCTGGCTGTGTGGCCTCTCAGCTTCCTTAACTGTAAAATGGAGTGAGTCATCCTACTTACAGGGTGGGGTCAGGGCTGAATGACTCGGGAAGTGAAGCGCTTAGTGCAATGCCTAGCACATGGTAGCACAGCTAGGTCAGCTGTGACTGTTTGCAATGCCAGCCTCAGCTCCCGGGAGTCCCCAGCTGTGCTCACACCATTCTCTGCCCACAGGTGTACCCCATCCACGAGGCCCTGGCCGTGCTGGAGCCCTATGCGCGGCTGCCCCCGCACAAGCATGTGGCTCAGCCCACTGAGGTCCTGGCTGGTACCCAGCTCCTCTATGCCTTTTTCACTCGGACCCACGGGGACATGCACAGCCTGGTGCGAAGCTGCCGCCGCATCCCTGAGCCTGACGCTGCTGTGCTCTTCCGCCAGATGGCCACCGCCCTGGCACACTGTCACCAGCACGGTCTGGTCCTGCGTGATCTCAAGCTGTGTCGCTTTGTCTTCACTGACCGTGAGAGGTGAGTGTGGTTGCAGAGCCCCAGCCACAGACACACCCAGGGGGTGGGCCATGATGGAGAGAAACCGAGGCCCAGGAAGGCAAAGTAACTTAGGCAAGAAGTGGAGAGGCTGGAGTAACTAGCAGCCCCTGTCTAGTTCCCTGAGAAGAGTTGACCGAGGCCAGGTGCAGTGGCTCATGTCTTTAATCCCAGCACTTTGGGAGGCAGAGGTGGGTGGATCACTTGAAGTCAGGAGCTCAAGACCAGCCTGGCAAACTTGGTGAAAGTCTGTCTCTACTAAAAATATAAAACTTAGCCGAGTGTGGTGGTGCACACCTGTAATCCTAGCTACTCGGAGGGCTGAGGCAGGAGAACTGCTTGAACCTGGGAGACAGATGTTGCAGTGAGCCAAGATCATGCCACTGCACTCCATCCTGGGCAACAGAGTGAGATGCCATCTCAAAAAAAAACAAAAACAGAAACAAAAAAAAGAGTTGACTCAGTCCTCTTGGGAGCCCCTTTGGAAGGCTGGGATGGAGCACTGAGATGTGAAAGTCATAGTAGCTGACAGTGATGAAGGCATCGCCACATTATCTAATGAGGTCTTCCATCCTTACAAACATGAGGCAGGTGCTATTATTATTCCCATATGATCAAGGAAACTGAGGCCCAGAGAACTCAAGTAACTTGCCCAAGATCCCATAGCAAAATAAATGGTAGAGCTGGGATTTGAACCTAGATCTGACTCCAGAGCCTGGGTCTTAATTCAATCTGAGCTTGAGAGGCAGGGGGCCTGGCTGGGCTTACCAACTGACTTTGGGTGACCTAGTGTCTCCGAGCCTCAGTTTCTCCATTGGTAGGGAAAAGGGCTGGATTGTTAGGGTATTTTCAGGATTCTAAGACCACAGCCAAAACATGGTCTGAGGTTCCCCACACGGGCACTTTTTCTGTGAAACTGAGAATTAGCACTTTTTGGTTAAAAGATAATCTTCCTTCTCTAGGTTGGGATGCTAAGAATTTTTTTTTTTTTTTTTTAATTGAGACAGAATCTCACTCTGTCACCCAGGCTGGAATGCAATGGTACGATCTTGGCTCACTGCAACCTCTGCTGCCCAGGTTCAAGTGATACTCCTGCCTCAGCCTCCCAAATAGCTGGGACTACAGGCATGTGCCACCATGCCCGGCTAATTTTTTTCTCTGTTTAGTAGAAACGGGGTTTTGCCGTGTTGGCCAAGCTGGTCTCGAACTCTTGACCTTAGGTGATCCGCCTGCCTCAGCCTCCCAAAGGGCTGGGATTACAGGTGTGAGCTACTGTACCTGACCTAGATACTAAGAAAAGATTTTAAAAGATAATTCTGGGGAGAAGGGCAGAGAGACTCGCCTCCTGTTCCGTCTCCAGACTCCTGGGGGCAGTCAAGATGTGTCAGGGAGTGCACTAAGCTGCCAGTTACACAGGAGTTTTCTGTGGAGAAAGGAGTGTGACCCCATTGCATTTTCAAAAACTTTTTATCTTGAAATACTTTTAGACTTTTAGAAAACCTACAAAAATAGTTGAAAGAGTTTCTATATATCCTTTAACCAGTGTCCTCCAATGTTAACACCTGACATAGCTATGGTACAATTACCCAAACTAAGAAATCAACCTTGGTAGAGTACTATTAACTAAGCCACAGATTTATTCCAATTTCCTGAGTTTCCCACTAACACCCCTTGCTGTGCAGGATACAGTGAGGATCCTAATTTAGTCGTCAGTGGTTTCCTTGGTCTCTTCCAATCTGAGACAGTTCCTCAGTCTTTCCCTATCTTTGATGACCCATGACCTTGACACTTTTTTTTTTGAAACAGGGTCTCACTCTGTCACCCAGGCTGCAGTGCAGTGGTGTGATCACAGCTCACTGCAGCCTCGATCTCCTGGGCTCAAGTGATCCTCCCACCTCAGCCTCCTGAGTAGCTAGTTCTACAGGTGTGTGCCACCCCGCCTGGCTAATTGAGATGGGGTCTTGCTATGTTGCCTGGGTTGGTCTCGGACTCCTGAGCTCAAGCAATCTGCCTGCCTCGGCCTCCCAAAATGCTGGGATTATAGGCGTGAGCCAACGCTCCCGGCCATAACTTTGAGATTTTTGAAGAGTACTGATCAGTTACTTTGTATGTCCCTCCATTTGGATTTGATTGATGTTTTCTCATAGTTAGATTGCAGTTATATATTTTAGGCAAGAATAACACAGAATCGATAGGCCCCTTTCCACATCGTATCAGGAGATGCTTGAGTTGATAGTCATCACTGTGTTGTAACCTTGATCACTTGGTTAGAGTAGGACCTGCCAGGTTTCTCTACTGTAAAGTTCCTAATTTACCCTTTGTAATTGACAGATACCTTGGGGGGAGGTAAGCTAAGCATATAAATATCCTGTTTTTCCTCAACTTTCACCCACTAATTTTAGCAGCCATCTATATTGCCTATAGCAGTTATTATTGTGTGTTTGCATAAGTCTGATTTTTTATTTTATTTTCTTTTTTCTGAGACAGAGTCTCGCTCTGTTGCCCAGGTTGGAGTGCAGTGGCACGATCTCGGCTCACTGCAACCTCCACCTCCTGGGTTCAAGTGATTCTCGTGCCTTAGCCTCTTGAGTAGCTGGGATTACAGGCGCACACCACCACGCTTGGCTAATTTTTTTTTTTTTTTTTAGATGGAGTCTCGCACTGTTGCCTGGGCTGGAGTGCAATGGCGTGGTCTCGGCTCACTGCAACCTCCACCTCCTGGGTTCAAGCAATTCTACTGCCTCAGTCTCCCAAGTAGCTGGCATTACAGGCACCTGCCACCATGCCCGGCTAGTTTTTTGTATTTTTAGTAGAGATGGGGTTTCAGTATGTTGGCCAGGCTGGTCTCGAACTCCTGACCTTGTGATCCGCCCACCTCGGCCTCCCAAAGTGCTGGGATTACAGGCGTAAGCCACCACGCCCAGCCGGCTAATTTTTGTATTTTTAGTAGAGATGGGGTTTTGCCATGTTGGCCAGGCTGGTCTCCAACTCCTCAAGTGATCTGCCTGCCTCGACCTCCCAAAGTGCTGGGATTATAGCCATGGGCCGCTGCGCCCGGCCCCTAAGGCTGATTTGCTGTTTTCCTTCTACATTTTATATTAAAATAAGCATGCCTTTTTTAAAGAAGTAAAATTTGTAATGATTTTTAAGCTGGTATATAACTTCAAACACATTTTAAGCTTAGGGGAGATACAACTGCCCCAGACCTACTGGAGGAGAGAGCGTGCTTCCTGCTCTTTTCAAGAAGTCACTTGATGGCTCACATCTGTAATTCCAGGGCTTCGTGAGGCCAAAGTAGGAGGATTGCTTGAACCCAGGAGTTCGAGGCCAGCCTAGGCAACATAGTAAGACCCCATCTGTACAAAAAAATTTAGAAAAATTAGCCAGGTGTGGTGATGCACACCTGTGATCCCAGTTACTTGGGAGGCGGAGGCAGGAGGATCGCTTGAGCCCAGAAGTTCCAGGCTACAGTGAGCTAGGACTGCACCACTGCACTACAGCCTGGGTGACAGAGTGAGACCCTGTCTCTAAAGAAAAAAAAGAAGGGGCCAGGCGTGGTAGCTCATGCCTGTAATCCCAACACTTTGGGAAGCCGAGGCGGGCAGATCACGAGGTCAGAAGATCAAGACCATCCTGGCTAACACAGTGAAACCCCGTCTCTACTAAAAATACAAAAAAAAAAAAAAAAAAATTAGCTGGGCATGGTGGCAGGCACCTGTGGTCCCAGCTACTCGGGAGGCTGAGGCGGGAGAATGGCATGAACCTGGGAGGCAGAGCTTGCAGTGAGCCGAGATTGCACCACTGCACTCCAGCCTGGGCGACGGAGCAAGACTCCATCTCAAAAAAAAAAAGAAAAATCACGTGAGAGTCATTGGTAGAAGAGGGACCGTGACTTAGATAGACCTGTGTTTAAATCCTGGGTTCTGCTTCTTACCTGCTTTTTGGCCCTTAGCAAATGACTTCACCTGCTTGAGCAAATGACTACACCTACAGATGAGATGTTTCTTCATCTGTAAAATGGGCTAATAATGCTGACACTCCTTGTCCCCCAATACTGTGATTCATAGGATTGGTCAGTATTTGTGAAATGCCACTGGACACCCAGGAAATAGTGGAAGTAGGGCCATAAAGGAAAAACTAATAGCAGTGGTAATAGAATGATTACTATTAAAGTCATCTTAGAGTGCTCCATAGGAGTTGTTTAAAGTAAAAATTGCAAATGGCAGGACAAACTTTTTTTTTTTTTTTTTTTGAGATAGGGTCTCACTCTGTCACCGAGGCCAGAGTGCAGTGGTGTGATCTCGGCTCACTGCAACTTCCGCCTCCTGGGCTCAAGCGATACTCTCCTGCCTCAGCCTCCCAAGGAGCTGGGGCTACAGGTGCGAATCACTATGCCTGCTAATTTTTATATTTTTTGTAAAGATAGGTTTTCACCATGTTGCCCAGGCTGGTCTTGAACTTCTGAATTCAAGCTATCCCCCTACCTCGACCTCCCAAAGTGCTAGGATTACAGGCATGAGCCACCGCGCCCAGCCTTACACACACTTTCTTTTTGCCCTGCTTACCTGTTTGTGTTTTTTATAGAAACTGGTTGCCAATATTTTTTAAATGGGGACTTTTTCATTAAAATACAAGTCCTGGCTTCTCTTTGGGAAAAGAATGGGAACGTGGGGCCATCTTGGGAACTACGAGAGCAGGTCACAGCACTGGCTCTGGGTATCTGCCAGCCAGGGTTCCCATCCCAGGCCAATGCTCTAGAGCTGTAAAATGGTGTCCTCCTTGCAGGTTGTAGCCTGGATAGAATGAGATAAGCCAGGTAATGAGAGGCCAAGGGCCAGGAACACAGCAGAAACTCGATAAACCCTAGAATGTGTTGTTAGTGGTACCCTTTTTAGGCAGGGCTTGTGCTGAGATGTCTGGCACAACTTCCTGTTTCTCTCATTTTATTACCTGCCTGGACCCTAAGTTTGTATCTGGTTTAAGAGAGGCTTAACCCTCTCAGCCCCATCAGGCTCCTCCCCATGGGACTGTTGAAAAATGTATTTCTTTCAGAATTTTTCGTTTAAATTTAATTGCTCTGTGGCCTTAAATGACTTAACCTCTCTGAGCCTGGGCTTGGTTATCTATAAAACAGGATCAGACATCACAGGACTGTCAAAGACCAGCAGGCACTTGGAAAGTGGGTACCACTAGGGTGACAGTATGGGGTGGTGGCATGGGGGTTCTGGGTAGGACCTGACCCTTCAGTGTCTCCCCATGTCCCAGGAAGAAGCTGGTGCTGGAGAACCTGGAGGACGCCTGTGTGCTGACTGGGCCGGATGATTCCCTGTGGGACAAGCACGCGTGCCCAGCCTACGTGGGACCTGAGATACTCAGCTCACGGGCATCATACTCGGGCAAGGCAGCAGATGTCTGGAGCCTGGGCGTGGCGCTCTTCACCATGCTGGCAGGCCACTACCCCTTCCAGGACTCAGAGCCTGTCCTGCTCTTTGGCAAGATCCGCCGCGGGGCCTACGCCTTGCCTGCAGGCCTCTCAGCCCCTGCCCGCTGTCTGGTTCGCTGCCTCCTTCGTCGGGAGCCAGCTGAGCGGCTCACAGCCACAGGCATCCTCCTGCACCCCTGGCTGCAAGAGGACCCCATCCCCTCAGCCCCAACCAGATCCCATCTCTGGGAGGCTGACCAGGTGGTCCCTGATGGACCGGGGCCGGACGAAGCCAGGGAAGAGGAGGGAGACAGAGAAATGGTTCTGTATGGCTAGGGCCACCCTACTACATGCTCGGCTGCCAACAGTGGATTGAGTTTGGGGTGGCTCCAAGCCTTCTCCTGCCTCTGAACTGAGCCAAACCTTCAGTGCCTTCCAGAAGGGAGAAAGGCAGAAGCCCGTGTGGAGTGTGCTGTGTACACATCTGCTTTGTTTCACACATATGCAATTCCTGCTTGGGTGCTTATCAAGTGCCAAGACCTGTTCTAGGTGCTGGGAATACAGCAGTGAGCAAAGGGGACGATACTCCCTGCTCACAGAGATGACAAACTGGCATTCTTGAGCTGACAGCACTTTCCCATGACCATAGGTCATTGTCTACACTGGGTACACTTTGTACCAGTGTCGGCCTCCACTGATGCTGGTGCTCAGGCACCTTTGTCCAAGGACAATCCCTTTCACAAACAAACCAGCTGCCTTTGTATCTTGTACCTTTTCAGAGAAAGGGAGGTATCCCTGTGCCAAAGGCTCCAGGCCTCTCCCCTGCAACTCAGGACCCAAGCCCAGCTCACTCTGGGACCCGTGTTCCCAGCATCTCTGTCCTCTTGATTGAGAGATTCTCCTTCCAGGCCTAAGCCTGGGATTCGGGCCAGAGATAAGAATCCAAACTATGAGGCTAGTTCTTGTCTAACTCAAGAATGTTCTGGAATGAGGGTTCAGGCCTGTCAACCATGGGGCTTCTGACCTGAGCACCAAGGTTGAGGGACAGGATTAGGCAGGGTCTGTCCTGTGGCCACCTGGAAAGTCCCAGGTGGGACTGTTCTGGGAACACTTGGGGTCCACAATCCCAGGTCCATACTCTAGGTTTTGGATACTGTGAGTATGTATTTTTACCTGTGCCTAATAAAGGAGAATTATGAAATAATTTTATTTTTCTAGGCGATTTCTTCCATCCTTTCCAACCATCTCTTACGAATTTTCCCTGCCTTCAAAACTGACCCCCATGGAGAAAGGCCATAGAATTGTGTCACAACCTGGGCTGAGTGGTTTGTGAGAACAGATTACCTGGAGCCTGGCGGGTCTTCCTGCATTCCCTCTGTTTCTTCTGGCAGCAGCAGTGTCTCTATTAGGGTACTTTCTGAGTCAAAATGGCTTCAACAAGATGGAAATACGTTTCACAGAAAGCAATAAGTCAGCACATAGGGTGGGCTTCAGTGCTGGTCCATTCAACTCCCAAAGCTGTGGGCAGGGACCCCGGCTCTCCAGGCTCCTTCTGTCTCTTGGCTGTATTGTCCCTTGAGACTGCTGGCCCAATGGCTACAGCAGGTGTCACATTAAAGAGGTCCGTGACCAGAGGAAGAAGCCAGGGGTCACTGTAATACCTGAGAACTCAGAACTCTGGAGTTAGGCTGCCCGGAATTAAATCCTGGCTCCAGCACTCAATAGCTGTTTGACCCTTGGCAAGTTTCTTAACCACTCTGTGCCTCAGATTCTTCATCTGTAAAATGGGGGACAACGATATTACCTAACTTATGAGAACTGAATGACTTATTTTGTGTAAAGCAATTAGAACAAGCAGCGCCTGGCACAATAAGCCCACAATAAAAGTTACTCCTGGCTGGGCGTGGTGGCTCACGCCTGTAATCCCAGCACTTTGGGAGGCCAAGGTGGGCGGATCACGAGGTCAGGAATTTGAGACCAGCCTGACCAACATGGTGAAACCCCATCTCCCCATCTCTACTAAAAACACAAAAATTAGCTGGGCATGGTGGTGCGTGCCTTTAGTCCCAGCTACTCGGGAGGCTGAGGCAGGAGAATCACTTGAACCTAGGAGGTGCAGTGAGCCGAGATCGCACCACTGCACCCCAACCTGGGCAATAAAGCGAGACCCTGTCTCAAAAAAAAAAAAAAAAAAAAAAAAACAAAGTTGCTGCCCACATCTCTTTCTTGGGATGGAGGCAGCTTTCCCAGAAGCGCTACTGACTGACTTTCCCACACTTCTCATTGGTCAGAACTGCATCACTTGCCGTTTCTGACCAATCACCAGCTTACTTTCGTGGGACACAGGCTTACACTAACCTTGGCACTGCTCGAGCTGTAGGTGGAGCTCGTGCATCATATGGAGGGGGAGTGATTCCTGAGCAAAACCAGGTTCAAAGAGGGAGGAGATCGTAGGGAAAATAATGTGCAGAAGTGCGGAGGCCCAGCCAACAGCCTGCTAACTGCAGATACTCGAGAGCCGCCACTCTGGATCATTGAGCTAAATAAAATCGTTGTGTTTTTTTGTTTGTTTTGTTTTTGTTTTGTTTTGTTTTTTGAGACAGAGTCTCACTCTGTCACCCAGGCTGGAGTGCAGTGGCGTGATCTCGGCTCTCTGCAACCTCTGCCTCCCGGATTTTCAAACGATTCTTCTGCCTCAGCCTCCCGAGTAGCTGGGATTACAGGTACACGCCACTACACCCGGCTAATTTTTATATTTTTAGTAGAGACGAGGGTTTTGCCATGTTGGCCAGGCTGGTCTCCAACTCCTGACCTCAGGTGATCCGCCCACCTCGGCCTCCCAAAGTGCTGGGATTACAGGCATGAGCCACCACACCAGGCCAATCATTGTGATTTTAAGTCACTAAGTTTGAGGCTATTTTGTTTTACAGCAAAAGCTAACCGATGCATACAGGGACAAGTCAGTCTCATCTCTGTGCACCCAGCATTTCCCAGAACAGGGCCTACCTGTGTCTAGGGTCTCATGGGGCAGCCCCGACCTCTATCTTGCCCCTTCCAGCTTCCAACAGACCCTGTCCCAGCTCCCTCCAAGCTGAATGTTGGCCGGATACCTACCAATGGAGCAAGGGGAACGGGAGGGCTGCCAAGGGCAGGTACCGTGCCAACACTTTACTCCATTGCACAAAGAGACTCATTTACTCCTCAAGACAATCCAGTGAGGTAGATGCTCCTGTCATTTTACAGATAAGACAAATGAGCTTCAGAGAGAGCAGAAGACTCATCCAAGACCCCACAACATAGAAAAAGACTCCTCTGGTTTTGCCTTGAAGCAGGAACTTTTGACAAGGCTGCAGATATCGGGGGAGCAGAAGGAGCAGAAGTATACTGGTGATTACTGGCGTCCATGTGTGAAGAAGAGTACAGAGAAGCAGGCTGAGTGGATGGCAAAGTGACCGGTTGAGGAACCGAAACTACAGGAGGGTGAGGGGCTGAAGTGGACGGGGGAGGGCCTGAAGAATTATAGGTAAATTGTAGTTTGGTCCCAGAGCCATTAGGTGACTCTGGAGGTTTGAAGAGACAAGAATTAGCATATATATGGTCCTGGGCTATGTGAGTCGGGGCACGGGAGCTACAAGTACCGGCTCTTCGTGAAAAGAAATAAGATCATCAGGGGGTGACCACAATCCAAAGTCACTGGAGTTAGACATTGAATTCTCAACATCATCAGGCAGGAGAGGAGTAGCCGAAGGGAGAGGCTGATCAGATAACGAAGGCCGCACGGGAGAGGGAGGTTGAGGAAGAGGTGGAGGGTTGTCAGATTCAGAAAATTGTGGTAACTGTAGGGGGTCATGGGATTGGTATGTCATCAGGACGGCACATACCAAGGCCCAATCACCCCTGTGATGGGAACATAATTCCCTGTGGAGACCAGTTCCCAGAATGTTGCACCAACATGATCCCATAGTTCTACATCTAAGGTTCCTTTTTCAGGAAACCAAAGACAGTATTTTTCTACTGCCTTGAATAGAGTGACCATATTTCCCATGGTTACTCGGACACCACCCTGTTTTAACAGGAGTTTAATATAGCAGAGATAAGCATGATGTTTAGACTCCACGTGACCCATAGTTAACCTGGACCATACAGAGATACTCACCAGTCGTCAGGGAGTCGAACAAATGTCTCAGTGGACCAAACCGATGACGTTTCTCTGCACCTACCAAAGGGAATCAGGTTCCCACATGCACTTGGGAGAAAGAAAAAACCACACTGGCATGCCAGATATCAGGGGAACTCACCCCCGATAACTCAACGTTATTTCATGTAGGTTGTTTTCTATTTCCCTAAGTGTTGGCAAGTCTGAGAAACAAAGGGAAAGAGTACAAGAGAGAGAAATTTTAAAGCTGGGTATCCGGGGGTGACATCACATGTCGGCAGGTTCCGTGATGCCCCCCAAGCCGCAAAACCAATAAGTTTTTATTGGCGATTTTCAAAAGGGGAGGGAGTGTAGGAATAGGGTGTGGGTCACAGAGATCACATGCTTCACAAGTGAATAAAATATCACAAGGCAAATGGAGGCAGGGCAAGATCACAGGACCGGGGCAAAATTAAAACTGCTAATGAAGTTTTGGGCACGCATTGTCATTGATGACATCTTATCAGGAGACAGGGTTTGAGAGCAACCGGTCTGACCAAAATTTATTAGGTGGGAATTTCCTCGTCCTAATAAGCCTGGGAGCACTACAGGAGACCGGGCTTATTTCATCCCTTATCTACAAC
The DNA here is from genome assembly GCF_003255815.1 of Theropithecus gelada. NCBI lineage: Eukaryota > Metazoa > Chordata > Mammalia > Primates > Cercopithecidae > Theropithecus > Theropithecus gelada. Next base: position 71,731,906 of record NC_037678.1, read on the forward strand.
CGTAAAAGACAGACATTCCCAGAGACCTCCCCCTAGGAACACATTCTCTTTTTCAGGGCTGTTTCTTGCTAAGAAAAGAACTCAGCGGTATTTCTCCTATTTACTTTTGAAAGAAGAGAAATATGGCTCTGTTTCGCCCAGCTCTCAGGCAGCCAGACCTAATGGTTATCTCCCTTGTTCCCTGAACATCGCTGTTACCCTGTTCTTTTTTCAAGGTGCCCAGATTTCATATTGTTTAAACAATTTGTGCAGTTAACACAATCATCACAGGGTCCTGAGGAGACATACATCCTCAGCTTACGAAGATGATGGGATTAAGAGATTAAAGTAAAGACAGGCATAGGAAATCACAAGAGTATTGATTGGGGAAGTGATAAATGTCCATGAAATCTTCACAATTTATGTTCTTCTGCCATGGCTTCAGCTGGTCCCTCCATTCGGGGTCCCTGACTTCCTGCAACATGCACAGATGCAGCCACATGAAAACTACCCATTAAAAATGTAATATCGGCCCGGAGCAGTGGCTCATGCCTGTAATCCCAGCACTTTAGGAGGCTGAGGCCAACAGATCACTTGAGGTCAGGAGTTCAAGACCACCCTGCCCAACATGGTGAAACCCCGTCTCTACTAAAAATATAAAAAATAGCTGGGCATGTTGGTGTGTGCCTATAATCCCAGCTACTTGGGAAGCTGAGGCAGGAGAATCACTTGAACCCAGGAGGCAGAGATTGCAGTGAGCCAAGATTGCACCACTGCACTCCAGCCTAAGTGACAGAGCAAGACTCTGTCTCAAAATAATAATAAAATGTAATATTCACTCTTATCAAATAATGGATGTCACCACACCCCTGACCCTAATTAGTGAGGACTTTCATGTTCTACTTGTCTTCATTTAATCATCATTGTATAAGAGTTTTACATTATCAAATTAGTACATGTATATTACTGAAAGGGAAGGACTGTTAGAAAATTACTTGAGGAATGTCTGCCACTGGGGGCTGAACACAAAAGATCCTATTGTGACCTGCCAGATTATTCACTCATTTAGCAATTTAACAACATTGCTGAATGCCTACTATAGGCCAGGTGCCATGCAAGACAGATGTACTCCTGCCCTCAAGGATTCACAGTCTAATAGAGGAGAGAGATGTTAAACAGATAACCATACAAATGACACAGCTAATTATATTTGTGGAAGTTCGTTGTGGCAAAGACAGAGATCTCAATATTTCAGGAGCTCCCCTACATTTTCTAGACTCCCTTACAGTCACATGACTAGTTCTGACCAATGGGGTGTGTGTAGGAGTGGCAGGCTGAAGCAATGGAGAGCTGGTGAGCCTCATCCCTCTCTTCCCCTGCCACAGCCACCTTGCGGCTATGAGTTCCCTTAGCTACAAGCTGGAGGAGAACCACCAGATCCACCTTGGAATTCACTGAGTAAGGAATAAAGCTTCTTGTGTTAAGTCTTTCAGATTTGGAGTTTGTCTGGTAGATAGTGTTAATTACCATGACTAAGGAAAATTTGCCCCTAGTGAAGGGAGGAAAAATATTCTCCACCAGTAACAAGGCCATGTCAATCTGCTGCATTACAAACCCCAAACAGTACTTTATGATCCTGTAAGTTGACAATTTGGGCTGAATTCTGCTGGGTCACTCCTGCAGCTGCAGGCAGCAAGCAGTTCAAATGTCTACCTTGCCAGGAAGGCTCTTCTCTGCTCCACGTGGCCTCATCCTGCAATAGGCATAGCCCACTCCTTCCTATGGTGGTCTCAGAGTTTCAGAAAGCAACAAGAGAGAACAAATTCCAGTATTCAAGCTGCACTAGCATCAAAGCATATCAAATAGCATGTCAAATTTCATGTCAAGTTCAGGATGTAGGCAAATAGATTCTTTCTCTTGACAGGAGGAGCTGAAAATAATGTGTGGTCTTGTTTTTCAACATACAATGGTCCCACTTATCCAGGGGGGATACATTCCAAGACTCCCAGTGGATGCCTGAAACCACAGATAGTACAGAATTCTGTATATACCATGTTTTTTACTATATACACATACCTACGATAAAATTTAATTTGTAAATTAAACTCTTACAAATTAAAAGTTAACAACAGCCGGGCACAGTGGCTCACGCCTGTAATCCCAGCACTTTGGGAGGCCGAGGTGGGCAGCTCACAAGGTCAAGAGATCGAGGCCATCCTGACCAATGTGGTGAAACTCTGTCTCTACTAAAAATACAAAAATTAGCTGGGCATGGTGGTGCATGCCTGTAATCCCAGCTACTTGGGAGGCTGAGGCAGGAGAATCACCTGAACCCGGGAGGTGGAGGTTGCAGTGAGCCGAGATCAGGCCACTGCACTCTAGCTTGGCAACAGAGTGAGACTCCACCTCCAAAAAAAAAAAAAAAAAAAAGAGTTAACAATAAATAGAACAGTTATAACAGTATGTTGTAATAAAAGTTATCTGAATGTGGTCTCTCCCTCAAAATGTCCTACTGCTCTGTACTCACCCTTCTTGTGATGATGGGAGATAATAAAATGCCTACGTGATGAGATGATGGTAAATGAATGACATGGACATTGTGATCTAGCATTAGGCTACTGCTGACCTGACGATATGTCAGAAGGAGAATCATCTCCTTTGGGTGATCCAGGATCATGAAGCCATGACAATGACCATGGTTGGATGTCAGGAGCAGATGATGTTGATGATTAATGGTGGGTAACGTCTACAATATGGATACAGTGGAAAAGAGATGATTCACATCCTAGGTGGAATAGTGCAGGATGGCATGAGATTTCATCATGTCGTTGGCTGCAGGTAACTGAAATTGCAGAAAGCAAAACCACAGATCATGGGGGTGGGAGTGGGGAACTACTGTACAACATGAGATATATTTGATTAAATAAGATGATGTGCACTTAAAACTGTCCCTACAGGTTGTATGCCCCTGGGTAAATTGCTTGGTGTCTCTGGATCTCCAGCTGTTCGTCTTCTTTCTGCATGGCTAAGCCCTATCCATCACTTGAGGCTGGACCTAGAGCCCTGCCTGGCCACTAAGCCCTCAGAACAGGGTGTCTTTTTTAAAAAAAGACAGGGTCGGCCGGGCGCGGTGGCTCAAGCCTGTAATCCCAGCACTTTGGGAGGCCGAGACGGGCGGATCACAAGGTCAGGAGATCGAGACCATCCTGGCTAACACAGTGAAACCCCGTCTCTACTAAAAAATACAAAAAAATAGCAGGGCGAGGTGGCGGGCTCCTGTAGTCCCAGCTATAGGGAGGCTGAGGCAGGAGAATGGCGCAAACCTGGGAGGCGGAGCTTGCAGTGAGCTGAGATCCGGCCACTGCACTCCAGCCTGGGCGACAGCGCGAGACTCCCTCTCAAAAAAAAAAAAAAAAAAAAAAAAGACAGGGTCGGGAGGCAGAGGTTGCAATGAGCCAAGATCGCACCATTGCACTCCAGCTTAGGCGACAAGCGTGAAACTCCATCTCAAAAAAAAAAAAAAAAAAGACAGGGTCTTGCTCTGCCACCTACAGTGGTGTGATCATGGCCCGCTGCAGCCTTGAACACCTGGGCTCAAGCTATCTCCCCACCTCAGCTTCCTGAGTAGCTGGGAGCACAAGTGAGTGCCACCATGCCTGGCTAATTTTTTAAAAATTTGTTTTGTAGAGACAGGGGCCTCACTATGTTGCCCAGGCTGGTCTTGAATGCCTGGCCTTAAATGATGCTCCTGCCTTGGCCTCCCAAAGCACTGGGTTTACAGGCATGACCACTACCCACAACCAGAACATTTCTCAAATGTGATTGGTTGATCTCCTGCATCCATCCCTGGGGTGCTTGTTTAAAATGCAGATCCCTGGGCCCTCCCCCAACCTAGAGAGTCAGAACATCTGGGCTCCTGCATCTTAACAAGTTCCCTGGGTGATGCTGCTGGGCCTCCAAGTTGGAGAACCTCTGTATTTGAAGAAATTCGGACTCCTTGGGGACTCAAATCTTATTTCAGCTCTTCTCTGGACCAGTTTGACTTTAGCCTAGATGTAAAATGGGTATAAATTTTACATGCCTGTGATGCCAGGATGCACTCACAGGGGAGGGAGGGCTTTAGCAGAGGTCAGAATCTAAGCCACCACTACAGTTGTACCAGATCCATGGAGAAAGACACCCAGGCCTCATTTCCTCATTGTTCTCTCTTCCCTTACCTGGCTTTATGGTTCTTCATAGCGCTGAGCACCGCCGGGCAGTGTATTTTATGTTTTTTTGAGTTTCATAAGGCCAAGGACTATGTTTTGTTTATAACTGTTCCCCCATTTCCTAGAACAGTGCCTGGTACACAGGGGTGCTCAATAAATGTTTGTGGAATGATTGAATAAAAGTTGTTCCTGTACAGATTCCACCTGCCTAGAGCAAAGCCAGGACAGTGATTGGGATGAACACATAGCACATGCCAGACATGGTTCTGAGTGCTTTACCTGCATCATCTCACTTCATATGTGACAGCCAAATGGCCCCCAGTGGCCTTCAGCAGTTGGTATTCACACCTTTGAACAGTTTCGTCCTATCCTGAGCTGGGCTGACCAGTGTAATTAATAGGATATTGTGAAATGAGAAAGTATGACGTTTAAGATTAGGTCATAAAATACGTTATGGTTTCTGCTTTGCTTTTCTGGATCATCTGCTCTGGGGAGAGCCAGCTGCCATGTTGTGAGGACACTCAATTACCCCTGTGGAAACGTACACGTGGTGAGGAACGTAGGCATTCTGCAAATAACCAGCACCACCCAGGCACATGAGAGAGCTTTCTTGAGTCGATCCTCCAGCCCCAGTCAAGCCTTCAGATGACTGCAGCCCCAGCTAACATCTTAACTACAACTTCATGAGAGACCCTGAGTCAGAACCATCTATGTAGCTGCTCCCCAGCTCCTACCCCACAGAAACTGTGTAACAGCATACATGTTTATTGCTGTTTTAAGCTGTTAATTTTGGGAAATTTGCTATGTATCAATAATTAATAACTTGTACAGATTCTCACAACAGCCTATGTGGGAGAAGCCATTATAATCACCATTGTACAGAGAAAGAAACTGAGGCCCAGATGGGGGAATCTTTGTCCAGGGTCACAGAGATAGTGAACTATAGCACTGAGATTGGAACCCAAGTTTGAATGACTAGAGTGTACCCACTGAGGTGAAGGGTGTTCAACTTGAATGCCAGCTCTTCCCCTGAAGGGCCAAGGCTGAGACCAGAAAACCTGAAACAATATAGCTGCCCCCAATATAAATATGTGTAGGTCACTCAGGGCTGATGGTACATGACCATAATAAATCAGCAGGGTCATTAGGAGAAAACAAGACAATAGGAGTGAAAACGGACAGAAACAGATATGCCCAGAGTTTGCATATCAGTATTATCAGATGCAGATTACAAAACAAAATGTTGGCCAGGTGTGGTGGCTCATGCCTGTAATCCCAGCCCTTTGCGGGGCTGAGGCACATGGATCACCTGAGGTCGGGAGTTCAAGAGCAGCCTGGCCAACATGGTGAAACCCAGTCTCTACCAAAAATACAAAAAATTAGCCAGGAGTGGTGGCAGATGCCTGTAATCCCAGCTACTCAGGAGGTTGAGGCAGGAGAATCAGGAGGCGGAGGTTGCAGTGAGCCAAGATCGTGCCATTTGCACTTCAGCCTGGGCAACAAGAGTGAAACTCCATCACACACACACATACACAAAAATTAAATTTAAAAGATGGGCTAAACAGCAAATTAGACATGGCTAAAGAGGGAATTAATGAGACAGAAATCAGACACCAATCACAGATTCAAGAAACTCCATAAATTTCACACATAGACACATCATAGTAAAAATGCAAAAAAACCCCCAAATATTAAAAAAAAAAAAATTCTTAAAAGCACTCAGAGGAAAAGATTCAGAGATTCTAAGAACAAAAAACAAAACAAACAAACAAAATCCCAAAACAACAACAAAAAACAAAAAATACCCAGTACTACCACATGGATAAACCTCAAAAACATTATGTCAAGAAAAACCCCAATGTTATGCCAAGTGAAAGAAGCCAGTCACAAAGGTTCACATACTGTCAAAGCCTAATTTTCTTTTTGGTCTCACTCTGTCACCCAGGCTGCAGTGCAGTGGGGCAATCACTGCTCTACAGGTGCACACCATCACACTCGGCTAATTTTTATATTTTTTGTAGAGATGGAGTTTCACCATGTTGCCCAGGCTGGTCTTGAATTCCTGGGCTCAAGCGATCCACCCGGCTTGGCCTCCCCAAGTGCTGGGATTACTGGCACGAGCCACTGTGACCCATCAGTAAGATCTAATTTCTATAAAATATCAGGAAGAGGAAAGTCTATAGAGACATAAAGTATATTAGTGCTGTCAGTTGGAGGATGGGGAAGAGGGAATGTCTGCTAATGAGTACAGGTCTATTTTGGGGTGATAAAAATTTTCTTTCTTTCTCTCTCTTTCTTTCCCTTCCTTCCTTCCTTCCTCCCTCCCTCCCTCCCTCCCTTCCTTCCTTCCTTCCTTCCTTCCTTCCTTCCTTCCTTTTCTTATGGAATCTCGCTTTATCACGCAGGCTGGAGTACAATGGTGTGATCTCAGCTCACTGCAACCTCCGCCTCCCGGGTTCAAGCAATTTTCATGCCTCAGGCTCCGCAGTAGCTAGGATTACAGATGCCCACCACCACACCTGGCTAATTTTTGCATTTTTAGTAGAGACAGGGTTTCACCATGTTGGCCAGGCTGGTCTCGAACTCCTAACCTCAAGTGATCCGCCCGCCTCAGCCTCCCAAAGTGCTGGGATTGCAGGTGTGAGCCACCATGCCCAGCCAAAAATGTTCTAAAATTTGATTGTGGTGATGGGTGGACAATTCTGTAAATGTTACTAAAAACTATTAAATTGTGTATTTTAAGTGGGTGGATTTTATGGCATATAAATTATATCTCAATAAAGTTGTTTATAAAAAGAACAGCAGTTAGATTGACAGGTGATGATGTCTCAACAGCAACCATTTCCCAGTATTTTGGGAGGCCGAGGTAGGCAGATCTCTTGAGCCCACGAGTTCAAGACCAGCCTGGGGAACATGACCAAACCCTGTCTCTACAAAACTTAGCCAAGTGTGGTGGCACGTGGCCGTGGTTGCAGCTACTCGGGAAGCTGAGCCCAGGAGTTGGAGACTGTAGTGAGCCATGATTACGCCACTGCACTCCAGCCTGAGCAACACGAGTGAAACTCCGTCTCAAAAAAAAAAAAAAAGCTTGCCCCAGGCCATTCAAATGTACAGCCAAGGTTGAAAAACATTGTCTTAAGAGATGCGTTTCAGGCAAAAGAAAAATTATCACACATGGGCCGGGCTCGGTGGCTCATGCCTGTAATTCTAGCACTTTGGGAGGCCGAGCCAGGCGGATCATGAGGTCAGGAGATCGAGACCATCCTGGCTAACACGATGAAATCCCGTCTCTACTAAAAATGCAAAAAATCAGCCAGGCCTGGTGGCGGGCGCCCGTAGTCCCAGCTACTCGGGAGGCTGAGGCAGGAGAATGGCATGAACTCGGGAGGCGCAGCTTGCAGTGAGCCGAGATCGCGCCACTGCACTCTGGCCTGGGCGACAGAGCGAGACTCTTGTCTCAAAAAAAAAAAAAAAAGAAAAAAAAAAGAAAAAGAAAAAAGAAAAAAGAAAAAAAGAAAGAAAAATTATCCCAGATGAAGATCAGGTTCATTCCTTCATTCAACATATGGAGCCTCCGTTACGTGTTTGGAACTGTGCTAGACACCAGGAACACAGCAGTGAGCAAAACAAACCAAAAAGTCCCTGCCCTCGAGGAGAGGAAAACAGACCCAGAAAAACATAAATAAGTAAAATATGCTCCGTTAGACAGTAATAGATGCTGAGAAGAAAAAAAAATGAAGCCAGGAAGGCGGATGTGAAATGCTGGATACATGCGTGTCTGTGAAATTTCAGATGGAGTAGCTAGGGAAGATTTTTGGGTAAAGACCAAAATAAAGGGAAGGAGCGAGCCATGCAGACGTTTGGGTTACGGCAGGTGCAAAGGCCCTAAGGCAGGAGTGTGTCTGACTTACTCCAGGACCCAGCAGGTCAATGGGACTTGAGTGGAGTGAGGCAAGGGCAGGGTAGTCAGCTACGAAGACAGAGATCTGGAGGCAGTTTGCAAGCCCTGGGGAAGATCTCGGCTGTTACTTTAAGCGAGATGGGAGTACTTGAGTCGGGGAGTGGCCTGAGTTTGATTTACATTTTAACAGGACTCTCAGGCAGCTGGGTGGAAATGGACAGAAGAGGGCAAAAAGAGAAGCAAGGAGGCCCAGGAGGAGGCTGATTCAGGACCCCTGAGATGATGGAGCACTGATGGAGCTGGAGCGGGATGGGGCCGGAGGAGGTGAGGGATGAGAGTCTGCAAGTGGAGCCCACAGGATCTGCTGATCGATGGGACGAGGAGCGGGAGAAAAATTAAAGCAGGCGAATGCAAACTTCACCAATAGCTCAACGAAAAGACAGACGGTGACCGCTGAGAGGCAGCGTCGGACCTGGGTAAGGGCGGGTTCCTGAGCCTGCCAGGCCTGGATTCAAACCTCGGCTGAGTGGCCTTGGACAGGTCATCAACAAACAGAGCCTCCGTTTATTCATTTGCAAACCGAGCCAAGGACCGGGCCTGCCCCGGGGTATGCCTGAGGCTTGGGTGAGCAGGCGCCGGGCTCGCAGGGGGCGCTCCTAACCCGTCCCCGGCAGCTCGACGCTGTGGATCTAGCTGCCTTCCAGCCCCGGCTCCAGCTCCTGCTCAGGTTCCTGCTACTGCCCCCGGCCCCGGGCCCCGCGCCCCGCCCACCCCGCCTCTCGGCCCTGCCCCCTCCCGCTGCTCCGCGGCGTAGCCCGCACTGTGAGCCCGGCGGGGGTCCGGGGGTTCGCGGTCAGCCCCGGAGGACGGGGTGGGGTCGCCCCAAACAGGAGCGCCGGGAGCGCTGGAACCCCGCGCTCGGCGGCCGTCGCCGCCGGGTGGCCGGGCATTGGAGGTCCCGGATGAGGCGACAATTTTTCCGGCCCCCCTCCCAGTCCCGCCCCACTTCCGGGGCCGCCACTTTCACTTTCTCTTCCGCCGAAGCCGCTCCGCTTGCGAAGAACTGGGGCCTCCTGGGAGGAGAGAGGGCTTTGCGTTGAAACCCAGGACGCCAGGAGTGCTCCCGCAAGTGGGGGTCCTCCGGGACTTGGAACGCCCCGGCTGGGCGGTGTCCGGGCGTCCTTTCCCCGCTTCTCCCCACCTCGGCTGGTCCCGTTTCCTCTTGCGCCCAGTGCGGACTTGTCTCGGCGCCCGCTGCCCTCTCACCGCCCCACTCGGGATCCCGGCCTGGTCACCAGGCAGTGTGATGCTTCCCGATTGCCGCGGGGACAGCGAGGCACAGACAGAACTTGGGCCGCGCCGGAGGCCACACGGCCTGGCTGAGTTGCTCCTGGTCTCCCGCCTCTCCCAGGCGACCCGGAGGTAGCGTTTCCCAGGAGGCACAGTCCCCCGCAGGGGGATGGGCGCAGCCACTCCAGATGGACGAGAAGACCAAGAAAGGTGGGCAGAGGCTGGAGGTGGCTGGGGAACTTCCGGTGGGAAGTGGGCCCCGCAGGACCTGGCCTTGCCTGCCTGGAAGGACCTTGGAGAGGGGGCTTTAGCCTGCCCTCCCTCTGCCCCCCTCCCCATCAGTTTCCTCCTTTAGTACCTGCTGGCTTCCAGAGCCATCTTGGGGCCCTGAGAACTCCTTGGGCCGGCTCTGTGCTGAGATGGGGCTTGGGGACTCGCAGAGGACACAGGGCATTGAACTTGGAGACCTCCTGGGCTGGTGGGATACAGACCTCAGTTGACCTGAGTAGCAGGGGTCCTTGCCTTTTCTCTTGCCCCCTGCACCTAGGGTTGTAGAACAAAAGTCAGTCACTGCCTTGCTGGAAACCTTCCCGTGCCCCTCTGTGTTCTACAAACAAAACCCAGAGCCCCTGGGTGGCCCACAGGACATCTCTCCTCAGTCACCCTGCCATGCTCACTCCACTGGAGCCCCACTGGCTTCTTTCAGTTCTCATCCAACCATTTCTTGGCCAAGGCCCTTACTCTTCCTTCCACCTGGACCACTCTTCCCCACTGGGGCTTGACACGTGCAGCTTCTCCTCCTTCAGGTCTCACCTTCAGTGTTACTCCCTCCCAGAAGCCTCCCCTGGTCTCCTTAACCTGTTTATTTTCCTGCCAGCAAGGATCACAATCTGACTTTTTTTTTTTTCTTGTTAAACTTGTTCATTGTCTCCCCACTGGGCAGGGAGATCCATAAGGAGAGGGACCCTGTTTATAAATCTCTGTGGGATTCCAGTTCCTGGGACAGTGGGTGGCACACAGTAGGAGCTCAATAACTGCTTATTGGATAAATGAATAGAAGTATGAGGGACCCTGGGAATATGAAGGACAAACAGAACCAAATGAGCCTAGAGTGAGGAGGAGTGGGGAATATCAAAGAACCCCTCCCAGAGAAAGGGACTTTTAGTCTGGGTGCTGAAGGATATGTAGGAGTTCACCAGGAAGACAGAGAAAGCAGCACACACAAAGGATCATCTCCTTTCCTACCCCATTACGCCCACCTCCTGAAAATAAAACCCTGTGCTAACTGGCTCCTGCTGTACTGGCTTTCAGCAGAGGAAATGGCCCTGAGCCTCACCCGAGCAGTGGCGGGCGGGGATGAGCAGGTGGCAATGAAGTGTGCCATCTGGCTGGCAGAGCAACGGGTGCCCCTGAGTGTGCAACTGAAGCCTGAGGTCTCCCCAACGCAGGACATCAGGTGAGGAGTGCATGGTTGGCCTGAACCCTAGGGACAGCAGGACAGGACATTCTTGCCTGTAAAACAGTTCTTCCTAATGGCAGGTTCTGGCTTCAGGAGGCCTGGCTTCTAACCCTAGTTATGTCATTAATCAACTGTGAAATATAGGGCAGGTCACTTCACCTCTCAGTGTGTCCTCATGTTAAAAATCAGACCATAACATAGGGTTGTTAGGAGGTGTACTGTATTAGGATGACCGTAACAGTAGCTATCTCATAGGGTTGTTAGAAGGTGTACTGTATGTTAGTCCTTACACAACAGAAGAAAACAGAACAGTGATGTAAACGAATTTATGGCAGGGAGTCCAGATAGGGGGGTTCTGCTCCCCACAGTCCTCAGAGGCTCATCTTGCTTCTCTCACTGTTCTGCCCTTCATTCCCAGATTCCTCATGGTGCAAAATGGCCATTCCAACTCCATCCAGCCATCACATCACAGGAGGAAGGGAAGAAAGGCACCCCTCCACATTCCTCTAAAGAGCATAGCTCAAAAGTTGTACACACTTCTTCCATTAATTCCTATGGACCAGAACTGATTTGTACAGCTACAGTTCAACTTGAGGGAAGACTGTATAGTCAGGATATTCAACTAGAATTCAGGGGTTTGCTTGGTAAGGGAAGGGAAGAGAATGGCTACTGTCAGTCTCTGCTCCAGGAGACTTAAACTCAATGCTGAAACACTTTGCACAGTGCCTGGCATGTGTTATGCACTCAATAAACATTAGTGTCTATGGTTCTTTTTTGACTGCTTTTTCATTACTGGATAGTAAGGCAATAGTTTTATGGTTTCTGATTTTCAGTTTTCATGGTAGGTCCCATTTGATTTTTCTTAAAACAGTTTTATTTATTTATCCATACAGTTCAACCATTTAAAGTATACAGTTCAATGGCTTTTACTATATTCAAGTTTGTGCAACCATTACCACAATCAATTTTAGAACATTTTCATCATCCTGGAAAGAAATCTGGTACGCATTAGCAGTCAGTCTCCATCTCTCTACCTTTTCCCTAACTCCCCAACCTTAGGCAACCACTAATCTACTTTTTATCTCTAGGGATCTCCCTTCTCTGGAAATTTCATATAAGTTGAATCATACAACATGTGGCCTTTTGTGTTTGGCTTCTTTCACTTAGGATCATGTTTTCTAGATTCATCCATGTTGTAGCATGTATAACAACTTCATTCCCCTTTTTTTGACATGAGGTCTCACTCTGTTGTCCAAGTTGAAGTACAGTGGTGCCATCATCTCTCACTACAGCCTCAACTTCCTGGGTTCAAGCAGTCCTCCTGCCTTGGCCTCCCAGGTAGCTGGGACTACTGGCGTGTACCATCACACCCAGCTAATTTTTTAAGAATTTGTAGAGATAAGGTCTTGCTGTGTTGCCTAGGCTGGTCTTGAACTTCTGGCCCAAGCAGTCTTCCCACCTCAGCCTCTCAAAGTGCTAGGATTACAGGTGTGAGCCACCATGCCCAGCCAGAACCTTATTCCTTTTTATTGCCAAATAATAATCTATTGTATGGACATACCTCATTATCATTACTGATTAAATCAGTTGATGGACATTTGGGTGTTTCTATTTTTTGGCTATTATAAACAATGCTGCCATGAACATTTGTGTCCAGCTTTTTGTGTGGACATGTTTTCATTTCTCTTGGGTACATACTAGGAGTGGAATTGCTGGATCATACAGTAACTCTATGTTTAACCTTTTAAAGAAATGCCAGACAGTTTTCCAAAGTGGCTACACCATTTTACATTCCCACCAGCATATATGAGGGTTCTAGTTTCTCCACATCCTCTCTAACACTTGTTATTTATCTATTTTATTATAGTCATCCTAGTAAATTTGAAGAGGTATCTCATTGTGGTTTTGATTTGCAATTTCCTAACCATTTGATGACAAATGATGTTGAGCATCTTCATGTGCTTATTTGCCATTTGCATATTTTCTTTGGAGGTTTGCCTATTCAAGTCTTTTGCCCATTTTAAAATTGGATTTATCTTTTTTTTTTTTTTTTTTTTTTTGAGATGGAGTCTCACTGTATTGCCCAGGCAGGAGTGCAATGGTGCGATCTCAGCTCACTGAACCTCCACCTCCCAGGTTCAAATGATTCTCCTGCCCCAGCCTCCTGAGTAGCTGGACTACAGGTGCCCACCACCACACCAGCTAATTTTTGTATTTTTAGTAGAGATGGAGTCTCACTGTGTTGGCCAGGCTGGCCTTGAACTCCTGAAGCCTCAGGTGATCCACCCACCTTGGCCTCCCAAAGTGCTGGGATTACAGGCATGAGCCACCACACCCAGCTGGGTTTATGTTTTTATTATTGAGTTGTAGGAATACTTTATTCATCTGAGATAGAAGTGCCTTATCAGCTGCATGATTTGCAAAAATTCTGTCTCATTCTGTGGGTTGTCTTCTCACTTTGTTGATGGTGTCCTTTGAAGCACAAAAGTTTTAAATTTAGATGATGTCCAGGTTGTCTATGTTTTATTTTGTTGTTTGTGCTTTTAGTGTCATATCTAAGAAATCATTGCCTCATCCAAGGTAATGAAGATTTACCTCTATATTTTCTCCTAAATATTTTATGGTTTCAGCTCTTACATTTAGGTCTTTGGTCCATTTTGATTTAATTTTTATATATGGTGTGAGGTAAGGGTCCAACTTCATTCTTTTGCATGTGGATATTGAGTTGTGCCGGCACTATTTGTTAAAAAGACTATTTTCCCGTGTTTAATCATCTTAACCCTTTTTGAAAATTAATTGACCATAAATATGAGTGCTTATTTCTGGACTCTGATTTCTATACCATTGAACTATAATATACATCTGCCCTTATGCCAGTACCACACTGTTCTGATTACTGTAACTTCATAGTATTTGAAATCAGGAAATGGAAGTTCTCCAGCTTTTGTTCTTTTTCAATATTGTTTTGGTTATTGCAAGTCTCGAATTTCCATATAAATTTTAGGATCAGCTTGTCTGGTTCTGCAAAAAAGAAAAAAAAAATGGGATTTTGGTAGGGATTTCATTGAATCTGTAGATCATTGGCCACTTGATTTTAAACAAAATATTGGTATATCTACTTCTTGAAATGGTTGATTGAGACAGTACCTGTGTACTCCTTGCTATGAAAAATGAGGAAGTTAACATACTCATCTTCCACCTTTGCTTTTCATGACTTTTTTTGTTGAAGTATCATTGTGGACATTTTCCCAGTTGACTTCCACTTGATCCCCTGAATTAAGTAACTGGCACTGGCGTTTCCTCTGTAAAATGTACAGTGTCAGCCACCATCTTGCTATTAAAGTGTGGCCCCTGGACCACATCATGGGGGGAATCTCAGGTCCTACCTCAGACTTGCTGGATCAGAACCTGAGTTTTGAGAGGCTGTGGGCAACCAGCACCTCTCAGACCTGCTGTTGGATTCTCATCAATGGACCCTATGCTTCCTAGCAAATGATACCTGTTGTATGTGTTATTGGTAATAACATAGTTTACTTAGCTGTTACATTAATTAATAAAACATGAGCACTGAAAGAGTTGTTTCTGTGAAAATAAGCTGATTGCTTTAAAAAGACAAGAGACAAATCACACAGACACATACACACACACACACACACACACACACACACACACACACACACACAGATTAACACTGTTGGGTGAGACAGTGGTAAGGAAATACAGTAAAAATCCAGAAGGGCTCTGTGCTCTGATGCTTCAGGAGTGTGTCTAAGTTCTTGCTCACTTTAAAGAAGCCGCTACTAGAAATATATAGATCATGATTATGGATGTGATTCATACAAAAAAAAAGAAAAATCCATGGGAAACTCCAGTCAGCAGGTATAAACTCATGCTGGGCATGGCGGCTCAGCACTTTGGGAGGCTCAGGCAGGAGAATGACTTGAGCTCAGGAGTTTAAGACCAGCCTGGGCAACATAGTGAGAACTTGTCTCTACAAAAAATGAAAAAATTAGCCAGGTTGGGTGGCACACACCTGTAGTCCCAGCTACTTGAGAGGCTGAGGCCAGAGGATTATTAGATCTCAGGTGGCTGAGGTTGCAGTGAGCCATGATCATGCCTGAGTGACAAGGTGAAACCCTGTCTCAAAGAAAGAAAGAGAGAAAAGCCGTTGGCTGTACACCTAGAGACTGGCCAGTGAATATGCATTTATAGCATGTAAGTTAAAATTAAGTGTTTAAGCTTTGACTGCAGCTGTTTTTGTGATTCTCTGCTGTTCACTAGCGATCTTGATGTGACATTGAATGAGAGAGCTCCAGCTGTATTTTTTTGTTGATAGTGTTAAGATTATAGCTTTTAAAAATTTTGTTTTCTAACATAATTAAGGCTTTTATGCTTTGCCTCTAGGTTGATTCTAAAAGTGCAATACTACTAGAAAGGATTTATAGTATTTTGATTATGGAAATATTACTCACTATAGAATAACTAGCGCAGTCGAAACCATATGCACTTTTATGTTTCAAAACCCTTACTGCTGGAAGAACATTTTGGGGTTAAGATCCAGTCCTTTTCATGTTTTACTTTTCTTCTATTCTCCTGTATGAGACTCATCTATTTTTGTTTTTCAAGAACTTTTCATGTGGAAAATGTGGTAAATTTTTAGTTTTTGCATGTTTAAAAATTTCTAGGCCGGGCGCGGTAGCTCACGCCTGTAATCTCAGCACTTTGGGAGGCTGAGGCGGGCGGATCACGAGGTCAGGAGATCGAGACCATCCTGGCTAACATGGTGAAACCCCATCTCTAAAAATACAAAAAATTAGCTGGGCGCGGTGGCGGCACCTGTAGTCCCAGCTACTGGGGAGGCTGAGGCAGGAGAATGGCGTGAACCCAGGAGGCAGAGCTTGCAGTGAGTGGAGATCGCGCCACTGCACTCCAACCTGGGCGACAGAGCGAGACTCCTCAAAAAAAAAAAAAAAATTCTGTATTTTGCTCTCTCAATTCATTGATAGTCGACTGGGTATTCAAATTGTTTACCTGAATAATTTTAAGAACATTTTCTGGACTACTTTTAAACAAATTTCAGATATTATTTTATCCTTAAATCTTTAGTATGTGTCTTCAAAAAATTAGGACTTGGCCGGGCACGGTGGATCATGCTTGTAATCCTAGCACTTTGGGAGGCTGAGGCAGGTGGATTGCTTGAATCCAGGAGTTCAGAACCAGCCTGGGCAACATAGTGAAACTTTATCTCTACAAAATATTAGCTGGACATGGTGGTGCACCCCTCTAGTCCCAGCTACCCGGGAGGCTGGGGTGGGAGGGTCACTGCAGTCCAGGAGATTGAAGCTGCAGTGAGCCAAGATCATGCCACTACACTCCAGCCTGGGTGACAGAAGCGAAACCCTGTCTCAAAAAAAAACAAAAACAAACAAACAAAAAACCCTCAATACTATTATCACACCTTAGAAAAGGAATAAGAATTCCTTAAAATCCCCTAATGCACTGTTTATATTCAAATTTTCCTATTTCATTAGTGCTTTTTACAGTTTGTTTTCTTCAAATCAAGAGCCAAACAAGATCTACACATAGCATTTCTTAATATGTCTTAAGTCTCTTTTATTCTTCTCTATTTTTATGCCACTAGTTTTTTTTAAGAAACCTGGTCTTTTGACCTCTAGAATTTTCCCCATATTCTGGATCTATCCATTACCTCTTCATGGTATGTATTAGGCCACTCTAGCATTGTTACAAAGAAATATCTGAGACTGGGTAATTTACAAAGAAAAGAGGTTTGGTGGGGCGCGGTGGCTCACGCTTGTAATCCCAGCACTTTGGGAGGCCAAGGTGGGCGGATCACGAGGTCAGGAGATGGAGACCATCCTGGGTAACACGGTGAAACCCGTCTCTACGAAAAATACAAAAAATTAGCCGGGCGTGGCGGCGGGCGCCTGTAGTCCTAGCCACTGGGGAGGCTGAGGCAGGAGAATGGCGTGAACCTGGGAAGTGGAGTTTGCAGTGAGCCGAGATCGCGCCACTGCACTCCAGCCTGGGCGACAGAGCGAGACTCCGTCTCAGAAAAAAAAAAGGAAAAAGGTTTAATTGACTCAGTTCTGCAGGTTGCATAGGAAGCATGGTCCTGACATTTGCTTGGCTTTTGGGGAGGCCTCAGTGAGCTTTTACTGAAGCCGGAGCAGGCACTTCACATGGTGAGAGAGGGAGAAAGAGAGATAGTTGCGAGGGAGGTGCCACACTTTACAACAGCCAGATCTCACGAGGACTCACTGTGGTGAGAAGTCACTACGGTGAGAGCGGCTCCAGACTGTGAAGGAGCTGTGCCTATGACCCAAACATCTCCCACCAGGCCTCACCTTCAACACTGAGGATTACAGTTCAAGATAAGATTTGGGCGGGGACAAATACCCAGACTGTCATGGTGTCATTTACTATCTCCCATTTTTCCTGTAACTGGTAGTTAGAGATAAAGGTTCAGGTAGTCAGCAGTCACTTTTTTTTTTCCTTTTTTTTTTTTTTAAGACAGAGTTTCACTCTGTCGCCCAGGCTAGAGTGCAGTGGTGCAATCTCAGCTCACTGCAACCTCCGCCTCCCGGGTTCATGCCATTCTCCTGCCTCAGTCTCCCGAGTAGCTGGGACTACAGGCGCCCACCACAGCGCCCAGCTAATTTTTTTTTTTTTTTTTGGTATTTTTTAGTAGAAACAGGGTTTCACTGTGTTAACCAGGATGGTCTTGATCTCCTGACCTTGTGATCCACCCACCTCAGCCTCCCAAAGTGCTGGGATTCAGCAGTCACTTTTAATGTGCAGGACTCTTTCTCATTTTTTGGTTACTTCATGCCTTTTCTTGCTTTCTGAATGCAATGTTTTCCCAAATCTCTCTGAAGGTACTACTTAGACTTCACTGTTGCTTATTGTTCCATACCCTAAATGATCTCTGTTTGCTTTGGGGTCAGTTCTGCTTTTTCATCTTCTCATGCTTTTGATTTTTCAAAAATGTTGGAGGATCCTCGAGAAAGTTAAAACCACTTTCTCTGGAATAGTACCATGTGGATTTAAATCTTGCCTCTGGCTGAACACAGTGGCTTACTCCTGTAATCCCACTTCAGGAGGCCAAGGCAGGAGGATCACTTGAGGCTAAGAGTTCGAGACCAGCTTTGGCAACACAGTGACACCCTGTCTCTACAAAAACTTAAAAAATTAGCCATGGGGTCATGAGCCTGTGGTCCCAGCTACTTAGGAGGCTGAGATGGGAAGATCCCTTGAGCCCAGGAGGTTGACGCTGCAGTGAGCCAAGGTAGCACTACTGCACTCCAGCCTGGGCCACAGAAAGAGAGCCTGTGCCTTAAAAGTAAATCAATACATACAAATGAATCCTGCCTCTAACAGTTATTAGTTGCTTAGTTTGGCAGAGTCACTGTAACCTATCTGTGCCTCACATTTTTATCTGTAAAACAGGGATACAGCAGTACCTGCCTGATGGGTTCATTGAGAGGATTAAATGAGTTAATACACATTCAGTGCATTGAATTGTCTTAGCATATAGTAAACAACAACTTTTGGTGGTTTGACTAAGGAGCAGGGGAGACAAGATAGAAGAGGTTGGAGAGGTCAGGGAGGCGCCAGATCATGGAGGCCCTCGTGTGCTGCCATGAGTTGATTCTA
Source organism: Theropithecus gelada (assembly GCF_003255815.1). NCBI lineage: Eukaryota > Metazoa > Chordata > Mammalia > Primates > Cercopithecidae > Theropithecus > Theropithecus gelada. The sequence goes on from NC_037678.1 coordinate 71,750,417, forward strand.
AGAGTAGCATGGAGCCATTGGAGGGGCCTAACTTTGGGTTCTAATAAAGGAGGAAGCATGGGTGGGGGCCTACCCCAGACTAGGGGTTGTGTGTGTATATGTGCATGGCCATGCGCCTGTGTGCAAATACATACATGTCTGTAGCCGGTGGCTGAGGCTGGACCCCTGGCCAGAGCCCATGCTGAGCCCCTGCTGTTCTCTGCAGGCTGTGGGTGAGCGTGGAGGATGCTCAGATGCACACTGTCACCATCTGGCTCACAGTGCGCCCTGATATGACAGTGGCATCCCTCAAAGACATGGTGAGTGAGGAGGCTGAGGGCGACACTGGGATGGAGGCTCTCCCTTTCGCTCCTGCTTCCTCTCTCTCCTCTGGCCGTGCCTTCCCACTGTCTCTCTCGGTGCCCCCACCAGGTTTTTCTGGACTATGGCTTCCCACCAGTCTTGCAGCAGTGGGTGATTGGGCAGCGGCTGGCACGAGACCAGGAGACCCTGCACTCCCATGGGGTGCGGCAGAATGGGGACAGTGCCTACCTCTATCTGCTATCAGCCCGCAACACCTCCCTCAACCCTCAGGAGCTGCAGCGGGAGCGGCAGCTGCGGATGCTGGAAGGTGAGGCTCTGCCCCGAGCACCGTGGGACCCAGCAGGGGCCCTGGACTCACTTGAGAGTGTGGGGCAAGTAGGAGCAGAGCCCCTGGGTTTTTAGTCAGGGGCTCACCCAGAGGACCCTATCCAAGTGGGGAAGAGAGGACCTAAGACACATGGGAGGGAGCATTTCAGGGACCCATCATGACAACAGCTGGCATGGGGACGGGTGGATTCCATCCAGGCTCTGGCATTCCCAGCTGTGTGACCTTGGGCAAGGTTAGTCCCATCTGCTGCCCAGTTTGCTAAAATCATAAACTGGGTATGACGGTGATGATAACTAGTGTTTATTCTTAATTTTTAACTTGTGAAATGTTTCAGACCTACAGAAAAGTTGCCAAATTTTACAAAGTAGTATATAAAGAATTCCCGTGTGCCTTTCATATGGGTTTTACCATATTTGCTTTCTTTTATCATTCTCTTTCTATATAAAATTATTTTATTTTCTGAACCATTTTGAGAGTAAGTTGCAGCCATGATGTCTCTTTCCCCTAAATAATTCAGTGTGCATTCCCTTGAAAAGAAAGGTCATTTTCTTATATTACTAGGCATAACAATCCAACTCAGGAAACTAACACTGATACAGTACTGTTATCTAATCTACAGATCTTACTCAGATTTTACCAGTTGTCCCACTATTATCATTTATAGCAAAGACTTGGCATTCAACTGTCATGTCTCAATCCCTTTCAAAGAGTCTAGGCCAGTTTCTTTTTTGTGGCGGGGGTAGGGGCTGATGTTTCCTGGGGAATGGAGTGAGCCACTCAGGACCGCCTCAGCAGTGCTCTTGTGTCCCACTTGGTGAATCCTTCAGGAGGCACAGAAAGGCAGGTGTTATGGTAGATTTTGAAGCTCAGAGGACATAGGAGCATTTGCGGGTGGAATAGGGACCCTGACCCTGGAGGAGCCAGGATGCCCATTTGGCCAGATGGAAGCTGGAGATGCCCCCAGGGAGGAGGGAGAGGATAGGGGGAGGGTCTGCCTGGCTGGCTCAGGGAGACCCACCCCCATGGGTGTGGACCAAGCGGGCCACGTGGAACCACCACCCCTTAACCCTTCTCCACAGATCTGGGCTTCAAGGACCTCACGCTGCAGCCACGGGGCCCTCTGGAACCAGGTCCCCCAAAGCCCAGGGTCCCCCAGGAACCTGGACGGGGGCAGCCAGATGCAGTGCCCGAGCCCCCACCGGTAAGCTGTCCCTGACCACACTTCCCTGGCCTCAGTATCCTCTTCTGTGCCCCTCCTTTGCCCCACCCTGTCCAGTCCAGCTCACAGCCCGCTTTGCTCCCAGGTGGGCTGGCAGTGCCCCGGGTGCACCTTCATCAACAAGCCCACGCGGCCTGGCTGTGAGATGTGCTGCCGGGCACGCCCCGAGGCCTACCAGGTCCCCGCCTCATACCAGCCCGACGAGGAGGAGCGAGCGCGCCTGGCGGGCGAGGAGGAGGCGCTGCGTCAGTACCAGCAGGTGGGTGCGGAAGTCCCTGGACAGACACCTGCAGACCGCACGGGGGAGGTGTAGGCCAGGAAGGGAGACACCTGTGCATTGCCGCTCCTCCCCATTACTGCCTTGCCCCTCCCAACCACGCTGCTGGCAGTGACCCTGCACCTGGCTGTGACCTGCCCTCTCCCAAAGGTCACCCCGTGGCTGAGACCCACTCCCTGGCTGTGACGCACATCCAGATTCACATGCCTCACTCCCACGTGAGCTGTGGCTCCATCCCTAGCTTTGACACACCACACAAGTATGGCTGGCTATGACCCCAGCATCCTAGCCATGACCACACCTCAGCTCGGACCTCACCCTCACCTGCCTGTGACCTAATCCTACTCCACCTCCCCGTGACCTCACCCGGACTCTCCTACTCCTGACCTCATCCCTCGGGCTTGGCCCACCCTTGACTTCCTGAGAGCCTGGCCTGGCCCCTCACTGCTCCCTAGGGGGATGACCTCCAACCCTGGTCTTGCGCCTTAGCCCTCCCCCGCCCCCATCATGACACACACACTAATGACACAGACAGTGACCCCCGAGTGCTCCCCATTCTGATCTCACCCCTGGCCCACCTGCATTCCCCTTGGACCCGGTGCTACCCCTGGCCAGCCCACTCCTGTTCTCGTCTCAGCCTTGCTCTGCTCCCCGGCTTTGTCACTTCCTCACCCCTGACCTTGAGCTGGCTCCACCAGCCCTGGCCCAGGCCCTACCCCGCTACCTGACTCACCGCTCAGACCCTGGCCCCCTTCCTTTCCCTGCTGCCACTGCTCCCTCTCCTGATGCCTTCCCTGGCTAGCTGGCCGGCCTCCCCTCCCTTGGCTTCCCCATGGTCCGCCTGGCCTCTCTCCCAGCCCCGCCCCTCCCAACCTTCCTGCTCCTGACCACCCCTGCCCACCCCCATCCCGGATCCCCATCCCCGATCCCGACTGGCTCCCAGCTTTGCCTCTTGCTGGTCTGACCCAGCCCTGACCACGCCCTCCGGTCCTTCCCCCTTCGTGGTCTGACCCGCCCCCGAGGCCCTGACCCACCCCGTGGCCCCGCCCCGTGTGCCCAGCGGAAGCAGCAGCAGCAGGAGGGGAACTACCTGCAGCACGTCCAGCTGGACCAGAGGAGCCTGGTGCTGAACACCGAGCCCGCCGAGTGCCCCGTGTGCTACTCGGTGCTGGCGCCCGGCGAGGCCGTGGTGCTGCGTGAGTGTCTGCACACCTTCTGCAGGTGCGGCCCCCAATCCCACCCCAGGCAATGCAGCTTTATTAAAGTCGCCAGTTATGCAGGGCTGGACGTGGGTGGGGCCCTGTGCTCTGATACCTCATTGGACGCCCGCGAAAACCTACGAGGTAGGCTCCGTCTCCCCATTTTGCAGATGAGGAACCTGAGGTGCAGAGAGGCCAAGCAGCTTACCCAAGGCCACATGGCTCGTAAGAGAAGCAGCCTAGACATGAACGCAGGCATGGGTGGAGACTCCAGAGCCTCCCTTCCCCTCTACCTTTCACCGCCCAGGCTCCTGCAGCCACGCTGCTCTGAGCCTCGCTGTGGGCATCTGCCAGTTTCTGAGTCTCCTGTCATGGCCCTTCCACCCCTGAATGTGGGGAACACACCCACTCACTACAGCAGACCCTTGTGGGGCAGTCCCTGGGTGACAGGCTCCATGCCTGCCTCCTGGAGCTTACATTCCAGCAGAGAGGCTGATGTGAATTGGATAATCACTGGTTGATGTCCTTGTGAATTATGTCAAATGCTACATACAGTACATTAAGAGACAACAGGAGTCCTTCCTGGACAGGGTGGTCTGGAAGCTTCCAAGGAGGTAGCTCCAGAGCAGGGACTGGAAGGCCTGCTGTAGGTGTGGGCCTGGCGTGTTGGAGGAGGCTGAGGAGGTCTCTTGGTGGCTGGAGCAGAGGGATGAAGGGGGTAATCAAAGAACAGGATAGAGAGGTGTTGGGTCTGTGAGCAGCGACGAGGAGTTGGGATTTGTTCTGGGTGGGATGGGGGTCACTGGGGAGACATGGCTGCTGTTCTGAGATAGACTTTAGGGGCCAGATGGATGCAGGGAGCCCAGTGAGGAGGCTCCTGAAGTCACCCAGGCGGGGGATGTGGGGCCTGGACCAGAGAATTGGAGCGGCCATATGGAGACAGGATTGGAGGCCTTGGTGATGGGTTGGTGAGAGGGATGGGAAGGAAGGGGATATTGAGGAGAAGCCCACCTGGGGTGACTGAGTGAGGCCCCTGGGGTCAGGCCTTGCCATGTGAGGGGTGGAGTCCCCAGTGGATCGGGTTCCTATGATGCTAACTCTTCTCCCCTCCCCTCCCCTAGGGAGTGCCTGCAGGGCACCATCCGCAACAGCCAGGAGGCGGAGGTCTCCTGCCCCTTCATTGACAACACCTACTCGTGCTCGGGCAAGCTGCTGGAGAGGGAGATCAAGGCGGTAAGGCCTTGGGGTGGGAGACATACCCCAGTCCTAAGGAACTGGGCCCGGAGCAGGCAGGTAGGGACTGGCTCAGGCAGCAGGCATCTTTTCTTTCTTTTTCTTTTCTTTTCTTTTTTTTTTTTTTTTTTGGGGAGATGGGGGTCTCCCTGTGTGGTCCAAGCTGGTCTCAAACTCCTGGGCTTAAGTGATCATCCATCCTTGGCCCCCCAGACATTTTTCAAGAGATTTGTCTATGTGGGGTGCTGAGACCCCAAGCAGAGAAAGAATTGAGGGGAGTAGCTAGACAAGAAACCACATCTATGAAGGAAAGACAGCAGAGTTGTTAAGAGTCAGGGACTCGGCTGGGCGTGGCAGCTCACACCTGTAATCCCAGCACTTTGGGAGGCCAAGGTGGGCAGATTGCTTGAACCCATGAGCTCCAGACCAGCCTGGGCAACATGGCAAAACCCTGTCTCTCCAAAAAATATTCAAAAAATAGCCAGTCGCAGGGGCATGCGCCTGTAGTCCTAGCTACTCAGGTGGGGGTCAGGAGTGAGTGGGCTGAGGTGGGAGGATTGCTTGAGCCTGGGAGGTCAGGGTTACGGTGAGCTGTGATTGTGCCACTACACTCCAGCCTGGGCAACAGAGTGAGACCTTGCCTCAAAAAAAGAAAAAAAAATAGTCGGGGAACTCTGGAGCCTGGTGGCCTGGGTGTGTGACCACAAGTCAGATATTTAACCTCTCTATGCCTCTATCTCATCTCTGTTAGAGTCAGAGTTACAGCTTCTATTTCCAGGATTGCAAAGATTATGGCAGAGCATATGTGTATAGAATTTAGAGTAGTGCGGCCAGGCACAGTGGCTCATTCCTGTAATCCCAGTGCTTTGGGAGGCCGAGGTGGGTAGATCACCTGAGGTTGGGAATTCGAGACCAGCCTGACTAACATGGAGAAACCCCGTCTCTACTAAAAATACAAAATTAGCTGGGTATGGTGGCACATGCCTGTAATCCCAGCTGCTCCAGAGGCTGAGGCAGGGGAGTCGCTTGATCCCAGGAAGTGGAGGTTGCAGTGAGCCGAGATTGCGCCATTGCACTCCAGCCTGGGCAACCAGAGCGAAACTCCGTCTCAAAAACTATATCTATATTTAGAGTAGTGCTTGTCACATGGTAAGCCTTTGTTGTTGTTAGCACTTACTGTGTAACAAATCACTGCAGGCTCAAAACAACAGTCATTTATTTAGCTCATAAATCTGCAAGTTGAGTTGGCCCTCTGTATCTGCGGGTACCACACTGGAGAATTCAACAACGGTGGATAGAATATATTCTTAAGAAAACAAAAAAATTACAATAAAAACAAAATTTAAGAAACAATACAGCATGAACTGTTTATATAACATCTATGTTATATTAGGTATTATAAGTAATCTACAGGTGATTTAAAGTGTATGGGAGGATGTTGGTAGGTTGTATGCAAATACTATGCCGTTTTATATAAAGAGTTTGAGCATCCCTGGATTTGGGTATCTGCAGGGATCTTGGAACCAATTCTCTCTGGATACCGAGGGATGACTATAATTTGGGTCGGACTTATCCGGATGGTTCTTCTGATCTGGGCAGGGCCTCGCTGATTTCACCTGGGCCTCGCTGGTGGGTCAGCTGTTTGTTTGTTTAATTTTTATTTTTTATTTTTGAGGGTACATAGTTGGTGTATACATTTCTGGGGTACATGAAATACTTTGATACAGGCATGCAGTGCGTAATAATCACATGGAGAATGGGGAAGCCATCCCCTCAAGCATCTATCCTTTGTGTTATGGACAGTCCAGTTATGCTTTCTTAGTTATTATAAAATGTACAGTTAAATTATTCACTATAGTCTGTCTGTTGTGCTATCAAATACCAGTTCTTATTCTATTTTTTTGTACCAATTTACCATCCCCACTCCCTTCCCACACCACACTACCCTTCGCTGCTTCTGGTAACCATCCTTTTACTCTCTGTCTTCGATAGTTCAGTTGTTTTGATTTTTAGCACCTGCAAATAAGTAGAACATGTAATGTTTGTCTATCTGTGCCTGGCTTATTTCATTTAACATAATGACCTCCAGTTCCTCCATGTTGCTGTAAACGACAGAATTGCATTCTTTTCTTATGGCCGAGTAGTACTCCATTGTGTATATGTACCACATTTTCTTTATAGGATACTAGTTTAATCATGTCTTTCCCCACATTGCTTATTATTTATGTTCTTTTCTTTATTGTGAGAAAATAGACATAACATTTACCATTTTAACCATTTTGTAAGTGTACCGTTCAGTGGCATTAAGTACATTCACACTGTTGTGCAACCATTACCACCATCCACCACCAAAACTTTTAGAAATTCCCCCCACTTTCTTTTTACTTTTCTTTTCCTTTTTTTTTTTTTTTCCAGCTAGGATTTCATTCTGTCACCCAGGTTGGAGTGCAGTGCATCAGTCATGGCTCACTGCAGTCTTGACCTTCTGGGCTCAAGCAGTCCTCACAACCCAGCCTCCCAAGTAGCTGGGACTACAGGTGTGAGCACCACACCTGCTTTTTTTTTTTTTTTTTTTAATTTTTTTGTAGAGATGAGGTCTCACTGTATTTCTCAGGCTGATCTTAAACTCTTGGCCTCAAGGAATCCTCCTGCCTTGATTGACCTCCCAAAGTGCTGGGATTACAGGTATAAGCCACCACGCCTGGCCTAAAATCCACTTTTTGAATGGAGTTTTTCAACACTATGAGGATCACATGAAGGAAAAAGCCTGGCCTGGGTTGGAGTTTATGGGCTGGGGGCTTTCTGGAAGGTATGTGGTGGTCAAGGGTCATATGTCAGGTGCTCTGAATCCTGAGCAACAAGGACGTGGTCTGTTGGCAGCTCCTGACCCCTGAGGATTACCAGCGATTTCTAGACCTGGGCATCTCCATTGCTGAAAACCGCAGTGCCTTCAGCTACCATTGCAAGACCCCAGATTGCAAGGGATGGTGCTTCTTTGAGGATGATGTCAACGAGTTCACCTGCCCTGTGTGTTTCCATGTCAACTGCCTGCTCTGCAAGGTGGGGCCAGGGACTCACCCCACCTAGTCACTGTCATCTTGCCTGGAGCTTCCCACGCTGCAGTGCGTGTTCTCCTGGGAAGGGAGCTGTGACCCTGGCCTGCTAGTCATGACTTAGAGCTGCATGTCGGTGGGAGAGTGTGGCTCGAGCCTGAACCAAGCCCTGGTCCCACAGATGGGGTCCCAGACCCGGCCCCAGATGGAGCCTCCAACCTAGGCAGCCCTGGTCCACAATGGAGCCCTGACCCGGGACCAGTCAACCCCAGTCACAGACTGAATCCCAGTCCCACACTGAGCCCTGACCCCATCCAAGTCCATAGACTCGGCCTCTGACCAAACCTGACCCTGCACTTGTCACTTAAGGTGGTCCCATATTCAGCCCAGACCCTGAACTAAGCTCTGACCCTGGCTTCTGACTGAACCTGTCACAGACTAAGGCCCAACCCTGGCCCTATGCCATATCGCCACCCCTGTCCTGAACTGAGTGCTGACCCCAAACCCAGACAGCCCTGCATGATCCTTCCCCCAGGCCTGTCCCTGCCCCTTCATCTCAAAAGTGGAAGGTGAGGAACCGGTAAACAGGTCTGGAGCCTGGTCTCACACTCAGCCTGAGCAAGCTCAGTCTGGGGTCATTGGGCCTGTAACCCCGGGCAGGGCCTTGGCAGGGATGCGGGGTTTCACCTTACGGGTGTAAGGGATTTCCGTGCCCATCAGAACTTAAATAAGCTGGGTGTGGCAGCATGTGCTGGTAGCTTGTGCTACTCAAGAGGCTGAGGTATATTTTGCTGTTAGCATATGTGATGACCTTGACTTCACCTCCCTGGTGCCAGTATCCTCTTCTGTAAAATGGCTTATGCTTTACAAAGTGAGGTCCTGCCAGTGACTACACCTAGAGGCATTAAGTGCCTTTGTGGACTCCTGCCCTGCGCCTCACCTCTCCCAGCTTCTTAACCCCCTGAGGAACCTTCTCACCTTGAGTGCCTCACCTGCTGCAGGCCATCCACGAGCAGATGAACTGCAAGGAGTATCAGGAGGACCTGGCCCTGCGGGCTCAGAATGATGTGGCTGCCCGGCAGACGACAGAGATGCTGAAGGTGAGGCTGGGACAGGGCCGAGGCCTAGGGATTTTAAGTTCTGGGATCCAGGTGGGGGCTGGGGGCTTCTCAGCAAGGGCTGTGCTCACACATCCCTGGAGGCTCTGGTCTCCCTTCTGGCTGTCACTTCCATCCAGAGATGGGACTTAGGCCAAGCTGTCATGTTGGGAAGAGCGTCTGGGTGGAGGGTGGAGACCACAGGAATGAAGAGGGGCTTGCTGGACGGAGCCTGGCCTGGCGGAGCTGCACAGGAGAGACTCCACAGCACCAGAGGGTCTCTACCTTCTCCCTGCCATGGGAAGGAGCCAGGCTGGGTGACTGCCCCAGCCCCGCCCCAAGGCCAGCGCCTGTCCCGCTCCAGGTGATGCTGCAGCAGGGCGAGGCCATGCGCTGCCCCCAGTGCCAGATCGTGGTACAGAAGAAGGACGGCTGCGACTGGATCCGCTGCACCGTCTGCCACACCGAGATCTGCTGGGTCACCAAGGGCCCACGCTGGGGCCCCGGGGTGAGTCTTTGCTCGTGGTGGTGTGGAGAGGGTGCCCTTGTGGGTTTGCCTTAGAGGAGGGCTTGGAAGACTACAGCCCATGGGCCATATCCAACCCAGCACCTGACTTTGTACAGCTCCCGAGGTCAGAGTGTTGTTTCTTTTGAAACGGAGTTTCGCTCTTGTCGCCCAGGCTGGAGTGCAATAGCGCAGTCTCAGCTCACTGCAACCTCTGCCTGTCAGGTTCAAGCGATTCTCCTGCCGCAGCCTCCCAAGTAGATGGGATTACAGGCACCACCATGCCTGGCTGATTTTGTATTTTTAGTAGAGACAGGGTTTCTCCATGTTGGTCAGGCTGGTCTCAAATTCCTGACCGCAGGTGATCCGCCTGCCTCAGCCTCCCAAAGTGCTGGGATTACAGGCGTGAGCCACCGTGCCCGGCCACAGGAATGTCCTTTACATCTTTAAATGGTTGAAAAAATACCAAAAGATGACTATCTTGTGACGTGAAAATTACATGAAATCCACATTTCAGTGTCCATAGGTAAAGTGCTTTGGAGCACAGCCATGCTCGTTCATTTACATGTTGTCTGTGGTTGCTTTCACACTGCAGAGGCAGAGGCCATATGGCTGCCCAGCCCAAAATGACCGGCCCTTTATAGAAAAGGTTTGCCCACCCTTGCCCTAGAGGACAGCAAGGAAAGGTTCCATCTGGAGTCGGAGGTGGATTGGCCCCTGGCTCTGGCACATACCGACTGTGGGATTAGGCTGCCGCTCACCTCTCTCAGCCCTATTTCCTCTGTGAAAAGGAGATGATAGCTGGGCTTATCTCAGGCTTGTTGCCAGAATCAAGTGGAAAAATGGCAAGAGAAGTGCTTAGAGAGTCTGTCATTTGGTGAGCACTCTTGCAAATGGTAGCTGTCATTATTAGGGGTGTGCTCTGGAATTGGGAGCCTGTTGTAACGTTCAGGTAGACTTTCAGACAGGTAGAGGCAGAGGAACCTGCCCTCGTGCATGCTGCCAGTATGCTGACATGTCTAGAATATGCAGAGTGGTCAGATCCTCTCTCTGGCCTGTTCCTGGATCTAGGCTTGGGTAGACTGAGTGCTGTGGGAGCCCAGAAAAGGCCTCAGTGACTCTCCATCAGGCAGCTGAGGCCAACAAGGCCATTCTTGCAGGAGGGCCTGCAGAGGCAAAGGCCCAGGTGGGAGAGTGCTCGGCTGTGGGGGCAGTCTCTGCACTGCCCTGACATTCTCTTCTCTTCCTGTCATCTTCTAGGGCCCAGGAGACACCAGCGGGGGCTGCCGCTGCAGGGTGAATGGGATTCCTTGCCACCCAAGCTGTCAGAACTGCCACTGAGCAAATGGTGGGACCCCATGCCGACCCAGCCCCACATCCACATTCTGTTACGGGGCAGGGCTGGGCTTGGGGCTTTGGCTCCAACTTCTGGCTGGGAGATGCTTTTGTGCGGAGACCAAGTCCCTGAGCTTCGTGGACGGCCTTGCTTGCTGTAGCGTTGTAGGGGCCCTGCCTGCACTGCTGTTGTCCATGGTCACATCTGCCCCAGTGCGTTTGTCCTTCCCTTGGGGCTTGCCAGCCAGACTTCTCTCCCCTGCAGCTCCCACCTCTGCCTGACCCCAGCCTTAAACACAGCCCCTGGCCAGAGGCCTTGCTGGGTGGAGCCTCTGTGTGACTCCATACTCCGCCCACCACAACACTCATCTTTCGAATACCAAGCACTCTCAGCCTCCCTGCCTTCCCCTGTCAGCTTTCCGGGGCTAACTGTTCTCTGCCTTTGTGGTTGGAGGCCCGGGGCGCTTAGAACTCTTGCTAACCTGTTCAGAGCCGGGAAGGAGACTGGGCAGTTTGAAAGCACAGCCCCTCAGGTCCAGGTCTGCGTCTCCCTCTCTGCAGCGTGTGTAAGCTATTATAATTAAAATGGTTTTCCGCGAAAGGATGAGTGTGATGTCCTTGAGAGGAAGTGAATGTCCTGGGCTGGGACTCTGCACACAGGCAGGATCCCAAGGTCTCTGGAAACTGCCTCAGAAAGTTGACTTGTCAGTCCATCGATGGTAGAATGAGGCTGTGACTGAGCACTGGGACCTTTCTACCAGACGTGGACCCCACGCCCAGCCTCGGGGACCAGGATGCGCTTGGGTCCCCGTCAGCCAGGACAGGCGGAGTGTGCAGTATGTGAAGTCTGCAGAGAAGGATGGGCTTAGGGGCGGGAGGGGAAGTCTTGCCACTCCTGGCTCCCTTTTGACCTCTCAGCAGGCATCCAGGGTTGGCAGGTCGATAGTTCAAGAAGGAACCAAGCTGCTGCAGTTGAGGGGTGAGGTCCATCCTAATTTTCACATCTCAAGCAAGACGGCAAAGTATCGATTCAGCAGTATTGGTTAGCACCCACTCAGTGCTGGTCAGAGGTGACTAAGACATGGTCCTGGGATGCTCATTCTGTAAGTTTTTCCTCCATTCTGTGACCCACCCTCCTTCCCCTTTTGAGATCTGGTATTTATTGTCCACGCTGTGATGTGACCATCATCATAGCAGGTGGAGGGCGCCTCTTCTGCTGAAGGCCTGTGGTTTTGTGGGGAAGGGCCTGTTCTGGCCTCTGGAAAGGCACTGCCACCTGCTGTTGGATGCCAAGACTCAAGAGCTGGCCCCAGTCACTGTGCACAGAGCTGTCCGAGAATGTGTGAGTGGACTGGGTCCTGCCGGCACTACCTGCATTGGCTCAGGGCAGTCGACCATCGCAGAGGATGAGGGGCGCACTCAGGCAGCCTTCCCGGCCCTGGAGGCAGAAAGGCCCAGGCAGAACCACCGACTGGGAGGAAACAGAAAAAGCAGAGGAGAGCCAGGCTGCAGGCGCATGGATGGGACCCACTTGGGCAGATGCTGCCTCATACCCACTCTTCCCTCTCTTGCCAGGGCCTGGCCTAGTGTCTCTCAGGAGCCTGGGCACCAGACAAAAGCAGAGATTGTTCTCTTGTGGTGCCGTCGGCTGTAATCAGTCCACCTAATGTTTTAGAAATTTAAATTGGTTGCCAATCTTTTTAAATTGGCAACATCTTTTACTACATTAAAATCTCGATGCCCGGCTTCTCTTGAAAATGTCAAAGCAGGCCGGGCACGGTGGCTCAAGCCTGTAATCCCAGCACTTTGGGAGGCCGAGACGGGCGGATCACGAGGTCAGGAGATCGAGACCATCCTGGTTAACACGGTGAAACCCCGTCTCTACTAAAAAATACAAAAAACTAGCCAGCCGGGGTGGCGGATGCCTGTAGTCCCAGCTACTCGGGAGGCGGAGGCAGGAGAATGGCCTGAACCCGGGAGGCGGAGCTTGCAGTGAGCTGAGATCCGGCCACTGCACTCCAGCCTGGGTGACAGCGCGAGACTCCGTCTCAAAAAAAAAAAAAAAAAAGAAAATGTCAAAGCTTGGTAATGCCAGGTCCTCACTTCCACATGGGGGGAATGGAGTCGCAGAGATGTCAAGTCTCTTCATGTGGTATATACCCTCCGGTTTGCCACAGTCCTGACCACCCCAGGACTCATGCCCAGGCCTTTCCAGTGCCCTTGCACCATCCTTTTTCTCTTAAGAGGAAAATGAAGTGGGTCTCTACCCACAGTGTATCACAGGTAAGGGTGAGACGGTCAGAGAGGGCTGTGCTGGCTGTGGCTTTGCTTGACCCGCCCTGTCCATGCTGCAGTGGTGCGGAGGGGCAGCGAGGTATGCGGGGCCAACTCCGGTTCCTGCCTCAGCTCCATGCTCCTCGCACCTGTGAGTGAAAGATCTAAGACGAGCAGGCCCAGGGCACCCTCTACTGCAGGGCCAGGTGGAGGGGCCTCCACCTCCCAAGGCTCCCCCCATGCCAGGGGCCCAGACCTTGAGAGCCCAGCACCAGCTCTCCAGAGCAGAATGAAAACTACACCCCAGGGCTTTGGACTCAAACCATCTAGAGGAAGCCGCAGGAGGTCCCAAATGTACTTGCGTGACACAATGATCATTCTCTCCCCAGGTGCAGGACAGGGGCAGGGGAAGGTGAGTGGAAGCCCATTGCTCAGATAAAGAGCAGCTGCCACTGAGGTGGCCCCGTGGCCTATGCCGGCGCTCACTGATGTCTTCCTCTAGTGCCTGGGGCTGGCATGGAATCTGCTCAAATGCAGGCAGCTGGAGGTGAGCCCGCAGCCTGGTGCTCCCAAGTGCCAACCATGAGGAAGTCTGGAGAAAAGACCAGGGAGCAGGGGCCCTCGTGAGGAGCAGGAATTGGCAGCAGGGGCCACCAGAACACCAGAGGGGATGGTGGCAGCGGGAGGAAGATAGAGCTAGGCTGAGTCTCAGCCCCGTCACCTCTTGGCTGGTGAAGCCTCTGGCCTGTTCCTCCTTTCAGTCACCACTTCATCCCTGGGTGATCATGGGCCCAGTGCAGGACTGGCTACAGGTGTTTGTTGATTGATAACTGCTGACGAAAATGCACAGCTTCACAAATAGAAATGCATTTCACCAACACCCTTGCAGGAAGCCCTCCAGGAGGGACAAAACCATCCCTGCTTTACTGTTATGGACGTGAGCCTCCGAGAGGCAGTGACTTAGATGCTCATCCAGCCAGGAAGGAAGGGACACACTTGACCCTCAGTCTGAGACCCCATCAGGCCACCAATAATTCTCCCTCCAAACCCAGCTCAGGTCAAGGCCTATCTTCACCCTCAAATCACCCTCAAGGCAGGCTTAACTCCTCTCCACAGCACTATAGCCATCCCCACCCGGCCCCGATGCTCCACGGACAGGGCCACCTTCCTCCACAGACCCTAAACCAGAGCCTTCTCGGGCTTTGCTGGCCCGAAACCACCTAAACTTGTTACTCACGTGTTATTTTTACACTGGCATTTCCCCTCAGCCTTGCGTACTGTGTGGTGTTTTCTGACACCACTTTTCCAGATGTCTGATACCAACGTCAGGGCTACCCACACTTCCTGGCCAACTACACATTCAGGGGTTCCCATGACTCCACCCCCTCAGGTTCAATAATTTGCCAGAGTGACTCAGAACTGAGGATCGCCCTGCCCCGACGCTTCCTGGTGTGGTGTCCTCAGGGATGCAGTGCGGGCAGGAACAGCCACACTCGAGATGAACAGGGTAAGGGATGGGAGCAACTGGCAGCCACTGGAATCTCAAGTTTTGGGTTTTTTGTTTGTTTTTTTGAGACGGAGTCTTGCTCTGTCTCCCAGGCTGGGAGTGCAGTGGTATAGTCTTGGCTCACTGGAACTTCCGCCTCCCAAGTTCAAGTAATTCTTCTGCCTCAGCCTCCCAAGTAGCTGGGATTACAGGCACCCACCACCATGCCCGGCTAATTTTTGTATTTTAATACAGATGGGGTTTCACCATGTTGGCCAGGCTGGTCTCGAACTCCTGACCTCAGGTGATCTGCCCACCTCGGCCTCCCAAAGTGCTGGAATTATAGGCGTGAGCCACCGCGCGCCCAGCCCTGAATCTCAAGTTTGTAAAGTGCTCCACCTCAGTCAGCCTGACTCCCAGGAGTCACTGCTTGGGATTGAAAGTTTCCACCTTCGAAATCACCTGGTCTTTCTGGTGCAGGAGCGACCCTGAGGCAATCTAGGGGCCCTACTGTAACAACTTCATTAGCATTAACTCAAATAGGCTGGAAAGGGGTTATGAATACCAAGACATTCACCACTCACGAAATTTCAAGGGTTGTTGGAGCTTGGAGCCCCGTGTTAGGAACCCAGGAGGAAGACCAAATATTTCTTAGTATCCCACACATACCCTTCCTCAGTTCTCCAATTATCATAATTCTATTCATCCTTCACATTCCACCCTCACCTTCTATGAAAGCGCCCCTGAATTTGCTACAGGATACAGATTGCTCCTGGAGTGCAGTTCTGGTGTGAGCTTGCAGAGGCAGCACAGTGCCCTGGGCAGCCCTGTGTACCCCACGACTGTCAGATCAAAGGACAATGTGACCCTGGCCCACAGTGGCAGGAGCCGAGTGCCACTGGCTTGGCCCTGGGAACCTGCACATCTCCCCTCTGGGCCAAGGAAATGAACAACACAGACAACAGGGTCTCCCTGATGGCCCCATCCCCAGGGTGGAGGCCCTGTACCGGGCACTGCTCTGTGCTCGCTTGCGCTCCCCAGCCGCCGGCAGTGTCTGGAGGATGTTGGAAAGCTTAGGAAGAGCAGGCTGAGCAGCTCCTTTGTGGACAGAAAGGCCATGTGGAGGAGAAGCCGCACATCAAGCTCTGGTTAGGATCCAAAAACAAATGCCAGCTCCTAGGATCCCCAGACCAGGGTGTGAAACGTAGCCCAGAGCACCCCAGACCTGCACCAGTTGCGTCAACTGTGACAGTACCCGGAGTGGAAGAAACATGAACTCAAACTGTGTTTTCCTCCGCTGCTCTCTCAACGCCAAGAGACATCTGTGGCCAAATGTGTTGGGGATTTCTCCCGACACCAAGCAAGCAAGCAATTCTGCAGCCTACACCAGCTGGGTATCCTCCAATTCAATTCAGTGCTGACCGTACCTGTAGTATCTGGAAATGGAATCCACAGGTTCAGGGCTCTGTCCCACGAGACTGCCCCCTCCGCACGGTGGACTGACCACCCTCTTTGGGTGGGATGATTTGCCAGAGTGGCTCACAGAACTCAGGGAAACTTATGTTTACCAGTTTATTACAAATGTTATTAGAAAGGATACAAACAAGTAAACAGCCAGATGAAGATACACACTGGATGAGGTCTGGAAGGGTCCTGGGCAAATGAGGGAGCTTCTGTCCCCATGGAGTGGGGGTGTGTCATCCTCTAGGCACATGGACAAATTCTCGTTCCCCTCCCTCCCTCCACATGTTCAGCTCTCCAGAAGCTCCCCAAAGCCTACCTTCCTGGGCCTTTTATGGAGACATCATTGGATAGGCATGGCTGAAGTATGGCAACCATGTTGAGATGAAACTGGACAAAAAGCATAAGGTCTAAACCCAGCAAGTCCTGTCGGTCTAGATGCTTCCTGATCTCTGTGCAGCGTTCCTCCTTCCCGGGTATGGGGCAGGACCCTCTCTGGAATGAGGGTCTTATGAGCTACAGTCAGATTAGAGTCTGGCATTGAGCAAGTGAAATGAGGGCATAAGGTCACAGACAGAGATTCCATTTTTGAGGCCTGCAGTGCCCCAACAAAGGGCTATGGAAGTGATGAACCAGAACTGTGGACAAAAACATCTACACACACACACACACACACACACACACACATAAAATATCACGGTGCCCTGGGCAGCGCTGGAGCGTGTGGGTCATACTTCTTGCAGATGAAATAGAAACAGCAGGACTGTAGATATTGCCCAAGGTCTCCTAGCTAGTCAAGGCCGACCACGATCCACAGGCCACGGCATAGTTCTGGGCCTGACATGGAAGGTGGGGAGCATCCAGATCAGAGACCATTCCCACTGAGTGGTGGGCAAGGACAGAATGACAGAAGAGGTGATTAGTAACCACATATGGCTATTTATTTGATACAGGGCTCTGTACAAAATATTTACACATATTCTTTACAGAATAAGTAAACCACCTGAAGGTAATTAGATAATGCTTTCTTCTCAATGACAGGGAGAATCCTGGTGTCAGCAAAGTTACAAAACAGATAAACATGATCCTTCCGAGGCCACAACTCAAGCAAATGCCACTTGCTTCCTAGGATCTGAAAAGCTGTGGCCTTGGGACCCTGGTCACATGAACCTCTTTTCCTCAACCCCATCAATTCCTTCAGTATTTACAAACAGGTTTGAGTGCTTGTGGAAGGAGGGGCAGCTGCTGCCGCCCACTGAAATGATGACAAGAGGGCCAGCTTGCTCTGGGAGAGCACTGGGAATATATGCCGCATCATCACCTCTGGAAGAATTTCCTTTGCCCTGATAAATACACCACTTTCTAAATTAATCCATCTACATTAGGCTTACCCCAAGGTGGGGCTCCTGCCATGGACAATGATCCATCACTTTGAGCTTTTTTTGGTTTTAAAGTGCATAGTGGCTGGGCGTGGTGGCTCACGCCTGTAATCCCAGCACTTTGGGAGAACGAGACGGGCATATCACTTGAGGTCAGGAGTTCGAGACCAGCCTGGCCAATGTGGTGAAACCCCATCTCTACTAAAAATACAAAAATTAGCCAGGCATGGTAGCAGATGCCTGTAGTCCCAGCTACTCAGGAAGCTGAGGCAGGGAGAACTGCTTGAACCTGGGAGACGAAGGGTGCAGTGAGCCGAGATTGCACCACTGCACTCCAGCCTGGGCAACAGAGACTCCATCTCAGAAAAAAGAAAATAATAATAAAATAAATAAAAATAAAGTGCTTAGTGTAACTCAGTGGACAGGGCTCCCAGCTGCTCTGGCTCGCCAGCTGCCTGGCATGTGGGACACCCTCCACCCTGCACACAACAGGCATGCAAGGAGGGCATGGAGGTCTGGATATGGTGGGGTGGAGTGCTTCTGGTGTGTTCACTTTAAGAAAACACCTGCCAAGAGAGATCAGTGCCCAGGAAAGACCAGGAAAATACAAGTACATGGCTGCTTCATACCATATACCCCAATTCTTTAAAGCAGCAAAAGGCACTTTTTTTTTTTCAGGCCAGAGTTAATCTAAAACAAACCTGGCTTTGCTTAGAGGGAAGCTGTCCCGGAAGGACTGAGTGATGCCTCTTGTTCCCTAAGGCCTGGAGAGTCTTTGGAGAAGCTTGGGCAGGGAAGTTGGCTGTTCAGGCTCCTGCCAAGCTCTTCAGGCTCCATTTGTTCCTTTCTGGGTGCCAGCAAGTTTCCAATGACATTTCCAACCAGGTGGGAGAGACCAGTTGACGAGACAAATCAGACCCAAAAAACGACGCTAAGGTAGTGAATGGGCGCCTATGTGGGAGTAGTATGATTTGAGGAAAACAGGAAGAAAAACTGGTCAGAAAGTGGCACTTTGGAAGTGGAAAGCTGTTTGCAAATAGCAACTGTCTAAAGTGAAATGTTAATCAAGTAGAAAGTAAAATTCAGGATCTTAGAAGCTCATCCTTCTGATGAGAACTATTTTTTTTTTTCTGTGAAGGAACTATTATTACTTTAAAAGTGAGGGTAATTTACATATGGGGTGTATATATTCTAAAAATAGTAACAAAAGTACTTTTTATAAGCAATGTTTTGTGGCTTGTAGAAGAAAACAGGGAGGAAAAAAAAAAAAGGCAGGCAAAACTAGTCTAGGTCTAGGCCCTAAAAATGAGCATTCCTTCCCACTTGACTGGAAATGCCCATGCAATCTCTAGGCGGAAAATAGGTAGGATTTAACAAGTAACCTAGTTCCCTTCTGTCTCTGATTTCTGACCAGCTGATGGAGCTGCTAGTAAGAGGGGCCGATCATGCTCCCAGACGAGTCCTTTGGCCTCTTGTTCTCAATCCCAAGCCTGACTCCTTCAGCAGCAGCCCCTCCTCCTGTGTTCATCGGATGCGGGCAGACCAGGAGCAGTGAAGAGGGCATCCCGTGCTCCAGCTCACTTTCTACGGGGTAACTAGGAGGTTCCCGGTAACTAGGGCAGCCCAGGCCCAGCAGGTTGCAAAGGCAGCTGGAAGCTTCAGAAACCCACTTCCTCCAACACCACGGGAGGTGGCAGAGAGCCCATCCAAAAGCCCACTGGGAGGGGCATAAGATTCTGTGCCAGGCCCCCAAGTGCCCTCTGTGTCAGGTAGGCTCTCCTATTGGCCTCTGAAGTAAAGGCAAACACGAACAGGCAGGGCAGGGTGGCAGGAATAGAAAACTCTAGACAGAAACCCTTTTAATAAAGGAAATTCCACCCCTCCCAATCCTTCCATGGAAGGGTGAGACCTTAATGTGATGTAAGAGGAAGGTCTTCTCTGGCTTTCAGGGAAACAGCTGCAGCTGAAACTTAGGGGCCCACTCCAGGGCACTTTTCACCACAGCCAGTGCGGCCGCTCCAAGTGCCACCGTCAGCCCCATCACTGCCAATTTCACAAAGCGGTTGGTCCTTGGTTTGGTCAGGACATCTTTTGTTCGATCTTCAGGCCGCAGAAGTCCCCGAAACCGCTGCCGCAGCACCATATCAGGCCTCTGCTGGGCTGATGCCAGCTCAAAGTCTTTGAAGGTAGAGGCTGCCGTCCTGCAGGGGAAAGAGACAGAAGGAAGGAAGTGGTATGAAAGAAGAGGAGAAAAGAAAAACTACACCACATAGGCGGCGGGCAGAGCCTTTCATTGCTGGGAAAGCTCTTCTTGGTAAAGACCCATATGTCTACAGTGGGGATTCCACTGGCCTAAGCTCAATCTCTGGAAACATGCCCCAATCCTGTCCCACCAGACACAAACCTTCCCTCACTTAGCTGCTCATTTACAGCCACCCCCACTCAACCAGCATCCCAGCCTTGCTCACCTCTCGGCTTGCTGTTGGGCGGCGGCCTCCCGAGCAAGTTCAGATGGGGGAAACTGAACAAAAAGGTCCCCTGCTCTGCTGATCAGTGTCTCATAGGGCAAGTCCTGAGGGATCTGGGACAACAGGTGGTGAACCGAGGCCATGTCACAGTCACAGTCCAGGACTTCCTGCTCGCGATACAACACAATCTGTGGGGAGGTAGTAAAGCCTTGCAGTCAGAGGCCAGACACACGGGCCTGGGCCGCCTGCATTCCATTATCCTTGGAGATGAATTTAAACTGGTTACAGACAGGACTCAGCCCAAATGTTCAGCAAACTCTTGTATCCATCAAGGAAGTAATAACATATATACTCTCAGCGCTACTCCTACTGTCTGGCCCTTCCTGCGAACTCCCACCACGTGACATGAAAGGCTGACCAGTTACAATCTGAGTCCTTCAGGCACACTGGGCTGCTCATCTTGAAAGAAATGAAGGAGATTCTTTTAGAAGAAAGGAGAAGAATACTGGGAGATTCCTGGAGCTCCAGCATAGAAGACATGGTTCAAAACAGTAGAAAGAACAGTCTTGCTCCCTTTAAGCATCTTCCTTCCGACTTTTGGTCCACAAACCCACGGATGCTCAAGGGACCAGTGGCCACTGAAAGACTTCCCTGAACTCCCATCTCCACGCCATCCCTCAGGCCCTTCTCCCTGAACTCCCATCTCCACGCCATCCCTCAGGCCCTTCTACTAACTGGAGCCCCGACCCTCCACCAAAAGCCACTCCCTTGTCTATCATGACACCAGATCTCTTCTTAAATCTGGAGTTGGCAGCTTGTACTACTACTTCCCTAATTGTGTTCATCAGCTGAATATATGTTCCAGGCAATGTCAATAGGAACCCTGACAATTCACAATGCAGATTAGTGTTTTAAAGGTTCAGAAGAGCCATGCAGCAAAAAAATCTGATTTTGTTTACCCAGCATTTCACAACTTACTATTTTTTTTGTGACACCCCCATTAATATTGCATAGAATGGTGTCCAGGCATACCAGCCTCAAAAGTGCTGTCTTTTGCATCTTTCCATAATCCCCAGGTTTCCCTTCAGGGAAAATGACCACAGTGGGATGGGTGATGGTGAATCTAGTTGCTGGCTCGTGGCCTGTACCTACCACGGCTGCAAAGTAAATGGGCATCAGTGGGTGGCAGGCCAGGAAGAAGTCATATAACCGCACGACGTGCCTGAAGTCAGACAGGACATGCCCAAACCAGGTGATGAGCCAGCTGAGGGCAAAGATGGTCCCCACCTCAGCACTAAAAACAAAGGAAAGCCAGGTGTCAGATCCTGTGGGCCATCCCTTCCCTCTCTCTGGGCCTTCTTTGTCCTCAGTGCTGGTGAGAAGGAAGCATTAAGGAATAGAATTTCTGGAAAATTCAGCTACCAAGGAATTCAGCATCTTCTCCTCAGAAAATACTTAATACAAAGTCTTCAAGGTGTACCATGACACTAACACCACAACAGGGTCCTAGCTGCTTTATCTCACTGGGTGCTCTCCTAATGGCCAACAAATGTCAACTACAGGAATGAGAAGCAGTTGTTTTCAGAGAACTACACCATGATTCTCCTTCTGAGTAAGTCTTACCCTTGTGGGGGGCACAGGTACATATTCCCAGGCCTGAAAACATGACCGCATTAATTTTTCAATTAACATGAGACAAATGAAATATCTTAAGATGTAGCTGCCAGGCGCAGTGACTCACGCCTATAATCTCAGCATTTTGGGAGGCCGAAGTGGGTGGATCACCTGAGATCGGGAGTTCGAGATCAGCCTGACCAACATGGAGAAACCCCATCTCTACTAAAAAAACAAAATTAGCCTGGTGTGGTGGCACATGCCTGTAATCCCAGCTACTTGGAAGACTGGGGCAGGAGAATCGCTTGAACCTGGAAGGTAGAGGCTGCGGTGAACTGAGATCACGCCATTATACTCCAGCCTGGGCAACGAGCAAATACTCCGTCTCAAAGAAAAAAAGGCATAGCCATTACCTTTTAAAATTTTTTTTTAAAAAGAGGCATTGGCCAAGAACACATTTCCAACTAAACAGAGAAGAAACAAAACATCACATGGGATTTGCAAAAAAATAGTTCTTCTCTTTGGTACTTAGGAAATAAAACAACCCATTGTCAGCCTTCTCCTTCTCGCCGCTGGATCCCACAGGACTTCGTGTTTCTCTTGTGGCAATCATCTCAACATCTACCTTGGCATACATACCTTATCCACCTCTCCCCACTAGATGTAAACTCAAGGGATGGGATATGTCCCCCAAAGAGCACAGTCCCCAAAAAGTGCTCCAAGAACGGAATTATCCAGATTGCTGGTGACTGGAACAACTTGGGAGAACTTAACAAATCCCCCCAAGACAATGAGGAGACTGCGCTCGGCTTGTGAGGAGGGGTGTGGGTGTGTGTATGCATGCACACACAAATGTGGACACACATGTACCTCTGCATGAAGTCATGGAGCTCTGGATTCACCTGGTCAATGATGGGCATCAGATAGTTTAATATATGCTTGGTGTTGTCCATTGTTGGATCCATAAAATCCCTGGAGGGAGACAATTCAATAAGCCTGGTCACCAAACACTTAGATCAGGGCTGGGGGTGGCAAGGGCTCAAACTCCTAAAAAAAGTTGACCAGAAAATGGGCCAATGAGTTATCCCCAGGATGGTTGAGGAGTGATGCCTGTCCTCTCACGTCCTTCTGTACTGGTACCTGAGGTGGTGGGTAGATAATTTTTCTACCAGGGATGTTGCCAGCCTCTCGCCTACCACCAGCAGAAATGTGACCACAATGTCATGGTAGCCCTGGTAGTAGTGCAGCTGAGGGTTGCGCTCCAAGATGAGGAGGATGATGTCAATCAGTTCTTCCTGGAGCCCTTCTCTCTGTTCTTCTGGCATGCCTGGGGACAGGAACAGAGAGGAGATGCCTTTGAACATATCAAGCAGCCTAGTTAATAAGGAGGTCGAAGAAGGCCAGCAATGAATTTTCAGAGAAAAAAGGAAAATGAATTACAAATAATTTGGCAACGCATATCAGGATCCACTGTTGATACCACCTGGCATACAGGAAAAGGCAGCCGCTAGCTCTCCAGTGGGGGAAGCCGCAGACACCACCTTAACCAAGTCGCTGCAGTTAATACTGCTGGGACACAGTATTTAACTGCAGTATTTCAACCATGGGAGCCGCAGAAGCCTCTGCCTCCCGATGCGATGCACTGACAGAGCTCAGCATCACGTCTGCAGGATTCCTATCAACAGCGCACAGACCTACATCTCGCGATGAAGAAATACCCAATATACCCAAAGTAAGAGAAATTTCACAAAAATAACTGGCCTCTCATACAGTACAAAGGAACTGTTCCAGATTAAAAATGGCTAAAGAGATATGATGACAGCATGAGAAACACATAAATCTGTATTTCCTTCTCCAGTGAAGCACATGACTCGAAGAAATGGTGAAATGTGAGTAAAATCTGTGGATTAATTAGTTAACTATTTTTCAGTGTTGTTACTGATGTTGTTCAGTGTACTGTGATTATGTGAGAGCCTTATATTTAGGAAATATATCCTGAAACATTTAGGGGTAAAAAGATGTCATGTTTGCAACTTAAATAGTTCAGAGAAAAAGTGTATGTCTATGTGTAAAGTGAAGGAAAGAGAGAAAGCAGCTAAAAAAGCAAATGTAGTAAAATGTGAAAACAAAACGAAATCTGGGTAAAAGGTATCTGGGGAATTCTTTGTCCTATTTTTACAACTTTTCAGTAAGTATGAAATTATATAAAAATAAAAAAATGTTAAAGTTGCATGTTTCCCTTTAAACCAAAGCAAACGTTACGGGAAAAACCGATCCTCTTGATCCAAAGATGTATTATAGCTGGAAACAGGGAAGCCTGTCTTGGGAGTTCTTTCAGAGTCCGGAGCTAGTCCTGCCAGCAGTAAAAATGCCAAGCCTTGGCCTCATGAGCCACGTTAGAAGAATGGCACATGCACAGCTTCCCTACACCATTAGCTTTTAGTTACAAACACATACTCAGAGAGAGAAAGCAGCTAATGTAAGGGCCCAAACTAAACTGGACAAAGGATTGCAGGTAAGAGCAAAGCTCACCTCTTGCTCAAACCCCATCCCTTCTCAAATAGAAAGCATACCCTAAAAGATAAATAAGGAAATGAAGCAAACCCAGGGCTGCTGATAGGTGAAGCAGTGAAAGGAGTGAGAGTAAAAATTAAACCCTGTGTGAATTTTCAGCAAAAGAGCAGTGAGTCAAGCCCAGAAGACCATGAATGGAAAAAGAATATGAAGCCACATGGTAAGTTCAGCCTACAGAAAGAATATCACAGATATTACATCAATGGAAGAGGAATAAAGGGTTCAGAGGGAAAACAGGCTACCTAGGAAAAAATGGGGGCCAGGCACGGTGGCTCTCGCCTGTAATCCCAGCACTTTGGGAGGCCAAGGTACGTGGATCACCTAAGGTCAGGAGTTCGAGATCAGACTGGCCAACATGGTGAAACCCCCTCTCTATTAAAAACACACACACACAAAATTAGCCGGGCGTGATGGCAGGCACCTGTTATCCCAGCTACTTGGGAGGCTGACGCAGGAGAACTGCTTGAACCCGGGAGGCGGAGGTCATAGTGAGCTGAGACAGTGCCATTGCACTCCAGCCTGGGCAACAAGAGTGAAACTCTGTCTTTAAAAAAAAAAAAAAAGGGAGGCATCTGTCCTATGTGATCTCATCCAAACCAGCAGGCTAGGAAGAGGAAATGGACCGTGGGCATGTGCTTTTATCAAAACCACGCTGGCAGACTACTGCTACCTGGGGATTGCAAAAGTCTGTCCAGGAAGCAGGAATGCCAGCAGGAAAGCAGCCCCTTCGACAACAAAAGCCAGGCCAGAGCACAGTCCAGAAGAGGGAGGCAGGAGCTCAGAGGCTCCCGTTCCCTTTAGCAATTCTCCTTTCTTCACAACGTAAAGGTGGAGCTGCCAGAGGAAGAAAAATAGGTCATCCATGCGACATTTGTTGCCCAGTTCCCTTCACTGTGAAAACTGAGACAACGGTCCTTCTTTTCTTTCTTCCAGAAATGAAGAGGTAATTTTAGGAATATATTCTCTTTGTTTTCTTTGTATTTATTTATTTTTTATCTATCGCTGCTGAACAAATTAAGGAATATACTCTTACACAAACAGGGACTGGCCTCTCTTCCCTCTAAGGAATCTTACATATGTATGCGCAAGATATCATTATTTTTAAACCTAATTAAGATATTAATCATTCTTGTTGGTGCCCAATTCCACACCAATCTGCTCTTAAACACCAGACTGATGGCTCTAACAATTCTTATTAACTCCTTTTTGTGGCTTCAAGGAAAAACAAACCCTCTTCTCTCATTCACCACCTCTAGGCCAGGAGAAATTATTTTTGGTTCAGGCTTTCACAGTGGGGGTCTGAAAGTGACCAGGCAACAAAAGGATGACTCAGCAAAAGGAGAGTTCTGAAGGTCCCTGAGGAGGCAGGGTCCAGCATACTAGGTCACATGGTATGACCTGGGACAGATACAGTCTTTCCAAATGTGGCAGGACCGCGAGAGCTTCTCACCAGGAGGGAACCGCCGCAATGACCGCCGGACGTCCAGCAACACTTGTTGGTAGTCCTTGCTCATCTGCCGTAGGTTCTTCCCTATTGAGGGAAAAGGAATGTTACTGCAGGAATGTCCAAGAAGCCAGACCAGAAGCAAAACATTCTAGGATGACGCAAAAGGCCTAGAGGACACATGTCAGCTTTCTCCCAAAGAGTAGGATATGACTCAAGATACATTTGGCAGGGAATCCCTAGTTTAGTTCAAACATTATGTTTCCTGCAAGTCACAATGACCCTAAGAGAAGGGAGCACAGACTTCCCAGGAGGTAATACAATGGGGTGAGAAGGAGAACAAAGATGTAAGGAGAACAGGCGCCTCGTGCAGAAGGCCACTGCACATCACTGGGAACTGCTCTGAATTTCAAAGTCCACAGCTACAAAATGAGGATATTCCCTTCCAAGGATCAAATAAAATCATGAATGTGGGAACAATACACCACTGAAAAAAACCCTAACACCTATAAAGTTGTGGGAGCACTAAGCTGTTTAGAAAGGTATACTGAGACTCACACAAAGAACCACCTAACATCTCTTAACCCAGCAATTCTAAAACTAAGACGCTGCGAAGACGAGACAGTCCTTGTGTTCAGCTGGTACGTCCAATACAGTGTGAAAGTAATGAGGCAGTCTCTAGCTGTTATATATATAACAAGTGTACATTTTCCCTAAACAAACCAAGTGCTGTATAATAAGCATACATTTCCCTTGCAACCCAAATCAAAAGCTAGTAAGGCTGGGCAACACTTCCTCACATGCAGGCTTCATGGTATAAAAAGATGAGGGAAGTTTGGAACCTGGTAGAACATCATCTCAGGATTCAGGTGTGAATATGGCACTGCCTTAGCCTTCCAACAAAAAGCTGACTGCTCTGAAGCAGCCAATTCCAAGGATAGTAACAAGTGGCAACTCGACACCTACTGGGTGACATCATGACACTGTGAACTTTTTGGTGGCAGAAGTCCTGTTTCAATCATCTCCAGTACCTGGCACACAATCATAGCACAACTAATATTTGCCAACTGAATGAAAGAATCCTCAGCAGTTGGCATTTTGCCATGATGGCAGGAAAGCTACAAGGTGAGCTCACTGAGTGAATGGCCAGCAGGGTGGATTCACTGTTCTGCAGGACTTGACTTTACTATTTTGAACTGCATTCCAAGGAACTCTTTTTACTACATAGGCCTTGCATATTAGTTAGGTAACTCTTTTCACAGAATTACAGGATTTTACAACTCCAAAGGATCTCAGTATTTCCAAATAAAAAGAGGGTGTTTTCTTTTTTTTGAGAGTGTCTCACTCTGTCGCCCAGGCTGGAGTACACTGGCACAATCTCGGCTCATTGCAACTTCCACCTCCCGGGTTCAAGCGATTCTCCTGCCTCAGCTTCCCTAGTAGCTGGAATTACAGGCGTGCGCCATCACACCCAGCTAATTTTTGTATTTTTACTAGAGACGGGGTTTCACCATGTTGGCCAGGCTGGTCTCGAACTCCTAACCTCAAGTGATTCACTTGCCTCAGCCTCCCAAAATGCTATAATTACAGGCGTAAGCCACTGTGTCTGGACAAAAGAGGGTGTTTTTGTGTGTGTTTAATTTTACTTTGCTTTTAGAGATGGAATCTTGCCATGTTGCCCAGGCTGGCCTCAAACTCCTGGGCTCACATAATCCTGCCTCAGCCTCCCAAGCAACTAAGACTACAGCGGTGCACCACCACGTCTGGCTAACTTTTAACTTTTTGTAGACAGGGTTTTGCAATGTTGCCCATGCTGGCTTCAAATTTCCAGTCTCAAGTGATCCTCCTGCCTCAGCTTCCAACAGTGCTGGAATTACAGGTGTGAGCCACTTTGCCCAGCCACAAAATATGCTTTTTTTTTTTTTTTTTTTTTTTTTTGAGACAGAGTCTCGCTCTGTCACCCAGGCTGGAGGGCAGTGGTGCAATCTTAGCTCGCTGCAACCTCCACCTCCTGGGTTCAAGCAATTCTCTGCCTCAGCCTCCCGAGTAGCTGGGATTACAGGCACCCACCACCATACCTGGCTAATTTTTGTATTTTTTTTTTTTTTTTTTTTAGTAGAGACGGGGTTTCACCCTCTTGACCAGGCTGGTCTTGAACTTCTGACCTCAAGATCCACCCACCTCGGCCTCCCAAAATGCTGGGATTACAGGCGTGAGCCACAGCGCCCAGCCCAAAATATGCATTTTTAAAAGATACTTGCCAAGCAAGTATGTAGAACAAAGCATATACATTTTTAATAAACTCACTTGCCTAGGCAATATTTTAATCCCTAATAAAAAAAAGAACTTGGCTGGGCGTGGTAGCTCACTCCTGTAATCCCCGCACTTTGGGAGGCCGAGGCAGGCGAATCACTTGAGGTCAGGAATTCGAGCCTGATCAACATGGCAAAACCCCGTCTCTACTAAAAATACAAAAATTAGCCAGGGGTGGTAGTGCACATCTATAATCCCAGCTACTAGGAAGGCTGAGGCAGGAGAATTGCTTGAACCCAGGGGGTAGAGGTTGCAGTGAGCTGAGATTGTGCCATTGCACTCCAGCCTGGGCAACAGAGCGAGATTCCGTCTTAAAAATAAACAAATAAGTAAAATAAAAGCAAAAAAAGAACTCATCCCACATTTGAATTAAATTCTACTTATTGGTTTGGCCTTATTTTCAGAGTGGGCCCAAGCATTTCCCAAAACACTCTAGATTTATTCATATACCCTTGGTTTGAAAGGACCATAAAAATTAAAGATCCTGGACTTCTTTTCTCCCTGTCTCCTAGATACACTCCCCTCACACCTCCCCGACTCCCCTTACCTGATATAGGAGGTGGGTCATTGGCATTGACATTGAGGAGCTTGGGCCACACTTTTCGTCTGATCTCATCAGTCAGGAGCCCTCCTTCACTGATAGCCATGCGTCTAAGGGCAGCCACATCAGTGGGATCACTGTTCAGAGCCTGGTGTATCTCTGCCACTTTCTTTTTCCTTTTGGCGTTAAAGTCTGAAAATAACGATAGGGAAGAATTAGGCGTATATTCAGCACGTGCATGTTTTCTGCCTAGGACTCAATCTCCTTTTTGATGTGAGGTACAGGTAGTATCTCCTCTGAGCTCTAAGACTGCCTGCTGGCATAAAGGCTCATAGCCACATGCACTGTCATTTCAGGCCCAGTCTACTGGCCCTCATGGGGGAGGCTTGGAGAGCCCATTATAAAACAGATTTTAAATCGCCAATTTTTAAAAAGAAAGTCTCTTTTTATAGGTCTGAACCAAAAATCATAGGCACAGACTGGAAATAATTATTAGTTGTTGTTTTTAAGAGACAGTGTCGGCTGGGTGTGGTGGCTCACGCCTGTAATCCCAGAACTTTGGGAGGCCGAGGCAGGCGGATCACAAGGTCAGGAGTTTGAGACCAGCCTGGTCAATATGGTGAACCCCCGTCTCTACTAAAAATACAAAAATTAGCTGGGCATGGTGGTGCTCACCTGTAGTTCCAGCTACTCAGGAGGCTAAGGCAGAAGAATAACTTAAACCCGGGAGGCAGAGGTTGCAGTGAGCCAAGATCGGGCCACTGCACTCCAGCCAGGATGACAAAAAAAAAAAAAAAAAAAAAGAAGAAAAAGAAAAATAAAGAGACAGTGTCTCTCTAAGTTGCCCAGGCTGGCCTCAAACACCTAGGCAACACTGATCCTCCCACCTCAGCTTTCCAAAGAGCTGGGACTACAGGTGCATGCCACCATGCCTGGCCCAGAAATAATTATACATTTTTAAAATTATTTTTATTTTTGAGATGGAGTCTCGGTCTGTAGCCCAGGCTAGAGTACAGTGGTGGAATCTCAGCTCACTGCAACTCTGCCTCCCGGGTCCCAGTTCAAGCAATTCTCCTGCCTCAGCCTACCAAGTAGCTCAGATTTCAGGCATGCACCACCATGCCTAGCAATATTTTTGTATTTTTAGTAGAGATGGGCTTTCACCATGTTGGCCAGGGTGGTCTTGAACTCCTGACCTTGTGATCCTCCTGCCTCAGTCTCCCAAAGTGCTGGGATTACAGGTGTGAGCCACCATGCCCAGCCTATACGTACATTTTTTTTTTTTTGAGATGGAGTCTTGGTCTGTCACCAGGCTGGAGAGCAGTGGCACAATCTCAGCTCACTGCAACCTCTGCCTCCTGGGTTCAAGTGATTCTCCTGCCTCAGCCTCCCGATACATTAAAAAAAAAAAAAAGGTAAGCGAGGCTGGGCGCAGTGACTCATGCCTGTAATCCCAGCACTTTGGGAGGCCGAGGTGGGTGGATCACCTGAGGTCAGGAGTTTGAGACCAGCCTGGCCAACATGGTGAAACCTCGTCTCTACTAAAAATACAAAAAAAATTAGCTGGGCATGGTGGCCTGCGCCTATAATCCCAGCTAGTCGGAAGGCTGAGACAGGAGAATTGCTTGAACCCGGGAGGCGGAGGTTGCAGTGAGCCGAGATTGTGCCACTCCACTCCAGCCTGAAACAGAGTGAGACTCTGTCTCAAAAAAAAAAAAAAAAAAAAAGATAAGTGAAAAAAGAGATGTGTTAAAATCAGACAGATCTTAGTTCACATCCTGGGTCTGCAACTTATCTGATCCATAATCTTGGGCAGATGACTTCCCTGCTCTGGGCCTCTGGACTGACACCCTCTTGTCAGGATAGTTACCATGGTACACAGTAGACACTTATTAAATTTTAGTTCCTCTCCTCACTCTGAAACAACACGTATTTTACAAATCAACCTAGAGATATTTAATTAGTATGTAATATGCAAAGCACTAAGGAGATATACTGTGTAAGTAACAAGCAAGGAATTACAATTATAATAAATGCTCAGTAAATTCAGGCATGTCTAGCAGTGTCAATGTTTTCATAAAAGAATGTCTGTTCATTCTTAATTCCCAAACTTCACAGAGCATATACATCTCTTACTGTAACAATTTTTTCCTGTTGTTTAGATAGGAAAAATGCATGTCACCAAAACTCAGTACTACATTGAAAACAAAACCACATGAAAAAGTCTCCTGTTACACATTACTACAACTGGTAAAAACATTAGAATCACATAGAGATTTTTTTTTTTTTTGAGATGGAGTCTTACTCTGTCGCCCAGGCTGGAGTGTAGTGGTGCAATCTCAGCTCACTGCAACCTCCCTGTCCCAGGTTCAAGTGATTTTCCTGCCTCAGCCTCCCGGGTAGCTGGAATTACAGGCATGCACCACCACGCTCGGCTAATTTTTTTTTTTTTTTGATGGGGTTTCACCATGTTGGCCAGGGTGGTCTCGAACTCCTGACCTCAAGTGATCCACCTGCCTCAGCCTCCCAAAGTTCTGAGATTACAGGTGTGAGCCACCATGCCTGGCCAACACAGAGATGTTTTCAAAACCAGAGTGTCAAAGGGTACTTGGGTTTCCAGTGTGGCTGGTGGGGTGAGAGGCTGTGACACTGCATACAAAGGAACTGTTTCTTAAAAACCATAATAAGTAATGTTTTAAGCATCTTACATCCTTATGCGATAGTCTGTTACTCATAGGCATTTTGCCATGTTTAAACTGCTTTTTAGGGCTGGTCTCCTGTGTGGTGCTGTTTACAACTCATTCATGACAATCAGATTTCTTTGTTCCTTTTCCACTCCCACTGCTTTACTTGACTAGCCTTCAAATACATAAATAAACAAATAAATAAATAAATAAATTTTTTAGGAAATTGGTTGGGAATTTGTGGTTAGTAGCCATCATATCATTTTTCTATGTGAAATAACAGAGTATTGCTTTTTGTCCTTTTGGCTAAGATCAGGGGAGATAAAGGAGTAAAAGGCTCTGAGAGTTTGCATACAGAATGTCTGCTTTTAGGGACGGCTTGCTGAAGTTTAAATGGATGATGCCTGTATTTCGGTTCTTTCTGGTTGTCGGTACCATTGAGAAAATATGTCAAAAACACAAGAAACATTACACGAGACAACACCAAATGTCACAAGGCAGTAGACTATAATTGTCAAAAAAGGCGCGTGCAGACAATAATGACCAAGAGCTCAGAGACTACAGTGGGTCAGGGCCAAGCTAACCTGAGAACTGTACCTTAAAAAGGAAGGGGAGCAAAACTCTCTTGACATGCTTAATTGTGATGTTTAACGGACATCCTTGCAGTGCAAGACAACCTTTTTAAAATAAATTCTCGGCCGGGCACAGTGGTTCACGTCTGTAATCCCAGTACTTTGTGGGGCCAAGGCAGGCAGATCACCTGAGGTCAGGAGTTTGAGACCAGCCTGGCCAACATGGTGAAACCCTGTCTCTACTTTAAAAATACAAAAAACTAGCAAGGCATGGTGGCGGGCGCCTGTGGTCCCAGCTAGTCAGGAGGCTGAGGCAGGAGAATCGCTTGAACCCGCAAGGTGGAGGTTACAGTGAGCCGAGATAGCGTCACTGCACTCCAGCCTGAGCGTCAGAGCAAGACTCTGTCTCAATCAATCAATCAATCAATCAATACATTCTCTCAGCTTCAGACCCACCTATCTTTGGTCTCTTAAGTTAAATCCAAAGCAGCACCCATCACATCTGCCTTTTCTTCACTTTTGTCTCCCATTGCTTCCGGATACCTTCTTCCCTTTCCTGCAAAGCCCATTCTGCTGGAGTGGAAAAGTCCAACGCCTTGATACCAGGATCTTGCTCAGTCACCCAAGTGGCACAATCATGGCTCACTGCAGCCTCAACCATATGTATATAGTTTAAATAAATCAATAAATTCTCTCTTAATGATGGTTCGAGCCTCACCACTTGATTAGGAGAATCAGCATAACCTGTAGGATCTTACTCGGAATTGAATTCTGTATTGTAATTTTGTTCCTGTTCATTTTTAAATTTTATATTTGTTTCACTGGAAAGATGATGCTCAGTTTTAAATGTTAAAAGTGTACGAGCAAAAGGCCAGGTGCAGTGGCTCACACCTGTAATCCCAGCACTTTGGGAGGCCAAGGCAGGCGGATCACGAAATCAGGCGTTCAAGACCAGCCTGACCAACATGGTGAAAACCGCGTCTCTACTAAAAATACAAAAATTAGCCTGGCCTGGTGGCGCACGCCTATCCCAGCTACTCAGGAGGCTGAGGCAGGAGAATTGCTTGAACCCCGGTGGTGGAGGTTGGAGTGAGCCAAGATCGCACCACTGTACTCCAGCCTGGGAGACACAGTGAGACTCCATCTCAAAAACAAACAAACAAAAGTGTATGAGTTAAGGAAGCCAGGTACAATGGCTCACACCTGTAATCCCAGTGCTGTGGAGGGCCGCAGTGTGAGAATCGCTTGAGCCCACAAGATTGAGAACAGCCTGGGCAACAAAGTGAGACCCTGTCTCTACAAAAAGTACGAAAAGTTAGCCAGGCATGGTGGTCTCAGCTACTTAGGAGGCTGGGGCGAGAGGATCACTTGAGCCCAGGAGCATAAGGCTGCAGTGAGCTATGATAGCACCACTGCACTTCAGCCTAGGTGACAGAGCAAGACCCTATTATCAAGGCACTGGACTTTTCCACTCCAGCAGAATGGGCTTGGCAGGAAAAGGAGGAAGGTATCCTGGTGACCTGTCTTTAAAAACAAAAACAAGGCTGGGCACGGTGGCTCATGCCTGTAATCCCAGCACTTTGGGAGGCCGAGACGGACAGATCTCCTGAGATCAGGAGTTTGAGACCAGCCTGACCAACATGGAGAGACCCCGTCCCTACTAAAAATACAAAATTAGCTGGGCGTGGTGGCGCAGGCCGGTAATCCCAGCTACTCAGGAGGCTGAAGTAGGAGAATTGCTTGAACCCAGGGGACAGAGGTTGCGGTGAGCTGAGATTGCAGATTGCGCCATTGCACTCCAGCCTGGGCAACAAGAGCAAAACTCCGTTTCAAAACAACAACAACAACAGCCAGGCGCAGTGGCTCATGCTTGTAATCCTAGCACTGTGGGAGGCCGAGGTGGGCAGATCACCTGAGGTCGGCAGTTCGAGGCCAGCCTGACCAACATGGAGAAACCCCATCTCTACTAGAAGTACAAAAAATTATCTGGGCATGGTGGCACATGCCTGTAATCCCAGCTACTCGGGAGGCTGAGACAGGAGAATTGCTTGAACCTGGGAGGCAGAGGTTGCAGTGAGCCGAGACGATGCCATATGCCACTGCACTCCAGCCTAGGCAACAAGAGCAAAACTCCGTCTCAAAAAACAAACAAAAAAAAAAACAAAAACCAAAAGCAGCCAGGGACTGTGGCTCATGCCTGTAATCCTACCCTTTTTTTTTTTTTTTGAGACAGAGTCTCGCCCTGTCACCCAGGCTGGAGTGCAGAGACGCAATCTCGGCTTACTGCAACCTCCACCTCCCAGGTTCAAGTGATTCTCCTGCCTCAGCCTCCTGAGTAGCTGGGATTACAGGCGCGCGCCACCATGCCTGGCTAATTTTTTCTTTTCTTTTTTGTATTTTTAGTAGAGACAGGGTTTCACCATGTTGGTCAGACTAGTCTCGAACTTCTGACTTTGTGACCCGCAAGTCTCGGCCTCCCAAAGTACTGGGATTACAGGCGTGAGCCACCACACCCAGCCTATCCCAGCACTTCAGGAGGCTGAGGCAGGTGGATCACTGAGGTCAGGAGATTTGAGACCAGCCTGGCCAACATGGTGAAACCCCATCTCTATTAAAAATACAAAAATTAGGCATGGCGCGGTGGCTCACACCTGTAATCCCAGCACTTTGGGAGGCCAAGGCAGGCGGATCATGAGGTCAGGAGATCAAGACCATCCTGGCTATTACGGTGAAACCTCATCTTTACTAGAAAAATACAAAAAAAATTAGCCAGGCGTGATGGCAGGCACCTGTCGTCCCAGCTATTCGGGAGACTGAGGCAGGAGAATAGCGTGAACCTGGGAGGCGGAGCTTGCAGTGAGCCGAGATCGCACCACTGCACTCCAGCCTGGGGCACAGAGCGAGACTCCATCTCAAAAAAAAAAAAAAAAATTAGTTGGGCATGGTGGCAGTCACCTGTAATCTCAGCTACTCAGGAGGCTGAGGCAGGAGAATCGCTTAAACCTGGGAGGTGGGGAATGCAGTGAGCTGAGATCATGCCATTGTACTCCAGCATGGGTGAAAAGAGCAACACTCTGTCTCAAAAAAAAAAAGGCAAAAAGAACATGGATTCACCTGCTTATATAAGAAAAAAGGGGAAAAAAAAGTACAAGTTGCCTTGTTACAATAAAACTAAATGTGTATACACATAAAGGAAAGGAAGGACATTCAGGGCCTGGGATGAAGGATGCAGAAGAAAGGCCAAGAGATACGGCCCTTCCATTTGACAGTAAATAGACTAATGAAAAAACATTTATGTAGTATATATTAGACGCAAGGCACCAGAGTTCATGTGAAGTGGAAGATATCACCAGATGGTAGGGTAGATTTTAGAAAGGACTAACATCAGAAGGTACATTAGATTTTAGAAGGGACACTAAGCAGCTTCCCCGGCAATGTTCTAGTCTGAGACCACAGTCTACAAACTGTTTTCATGACAAAGCTGTACATTATTATTATTATTTTATTTTTATTTATTTATTTTGCAACAGAGTCTTGCTTTGTATCCCAGGCTGGAGTGCAGTGGAGCAATCTTGGCTCGCTGGAACCTCTGTCTCTCGGGTTCAAATGATTCTCAGGCCTCAGCCTCCCAGGTAGCCAGGATTGTAGGCGCATGCTGCCACCACGCCTGGCTAAGTTTTTTGTGTTTTAGTAGAGATGGGGTTTCACCATGCCAGGCTGGTCTTGAACTCCTGACCTCAAGTGATCTGCCTGCCTCAGCCTCCCAAAGTGCTGGGATTATAGGCATGAGCCATCACATCCGGCCCATTATTAACATAAATTAAAGTTGGTACTAGTAAGTCACAGGTGAGCTACCTACGAGACCTGAAACATAAAAACCACATAAACAGAGGCACTAACTGGTTTGGAGTCATGTGCAATTGGAGGTGCAGACAGAAAGATAATACAAGTGACTTTTCACCTCGGTAAACTTGCCCTCCTGGCTTCACTGCTGTTTCCTGGTAACCTAGTAGGGTGACCATTTGTTCTTGTTTGTCTGAGATCTTCCTGGTTTATACCTAGAGTACTGGCAAATTGTTCACAGCACACCCTTTTTGTTCCCTGTACTTTCAAATATGTCCCAGTTTGGATGCCAAATTAAATGGTTACCCTACCTAGAAATCATTAAAAATAAAACCCCTTCTGGGCACGCCTGTAATCCCAGTACTTTGGGAGGCCAAGACGGGCAGATTACCTGAGGTCTGGAGATCAAGATCAGCCTGACCAACATGTTGAAACCCTGTCTCTACTAAAAATACAAAAATCAGCCAAGTGTGGTGGTGCACGCTTGTAGTCCCAGCTACTCAGGAGGCTGAGGCAGGAGAATCGCTTGAATCCGGGAGGCAGAGGTTACAGTATGCCGAGATCGCGCCACTGTACTCCAGACTGGGCAACAGAGTGAGACTCTGTCTCATAAAATAAATAAATAAAAAATAAAATAAAATAGGCTGGTGGCTCATGCCTGTAATCCCAGCACTTTGGGAGGTCGAGGCAGGCGGATCACCTGAGGTCAGGTGTTCCGAGACCAGCCTGACCAACATGGCAAAACTCCGTCTCTACTAAAAATACAAAATTAGCCAGGTGTAGTGGCAGGTGCCTGTAATCCCAGTTACTTGGGAGGCTGAGGCAGGAGAATCGCTTGAACCCAGGAGGTGGAGGTTACAATGAGCTGAGATCGTGCCATTGCACTCCAGCCTTGGCAACAAGAGCAAAACTCCGTCTCAAAAAAATAAATAAATAAAATAAAAATAAAAATAAAATAAAATAAAACAAAAAGCACTGCCGGCATGGTTTTTAGTTGAGACAGGGCTCATGCCTA
Source organism: Theropithecus gelada (assembly GCF_003255815.1). Lineage (NCBI taxonomy): Eukaryota > Metazoa > Chordata > Mammalia > Primates > Cercopithecidae > Theropithecus > Theropithecus gelada. Next base: position 71,786,634 of record NC_037678.1, read on the forward strand.
TAATCCCAGCACTTTAGGAAGCCAAGGTGGGCGGACTGCTTGACCCCAGTATTTGGAGAGCAACCAGCCTGCGCAACATGGCAAAATCTTGTCTCTACAAAAAATAGCTGGGTGTGACAGCGTGCACCTGTAATTCCAGCTGCTTAGGAGGCAGAGGCGGGTTGTAGTGAGGCATGATTGTGCCACTGCACTCCAGCCTGGGTGACGGAGTAAGGCTCTGTCTCAAAAATAAACAAACAAAAATCTCCAGTTTCTTCTGTCAGCATAGCACCTAGTCAATTGTTCATGAGATGTGTCAAGCTCTTGACTCAGGTGTGCCCTTCTATCCATTCATCTGCCTGCCCATTTGTCCAGTCATTCTTCAGTCTGTCACTTAATGAGTGTCTACTTGTACTAAGCACTGTACTGGGGATAAAAAAGATGAATTACTCCCTCCCGGCCCTTGAAGGGCTCACAGCAGAGACACAAACAATTATTATATATAATAGAATCTGAGGGATTATGAAAATCCAGAGGAAAGAATGACTATTTCTTTGTTTTTTTTTTGAGATGGAGTTACGCTCTTGTTGCCCAGGCTGGAGTGCAGTGGCACGATCTCGGTTCACTGCAAGCTCCGCCTCCCGGGTTCGGCAATTTTCCTGCCTCAGCCTCCAGAGTAGTTGGGATTACAGACATTCACCACCATGCCTGGCTAATTTTTTGTACTTTTAGTAGAGACGGGGTTTTGCCATGTTGGTCAGGCTGGTCTCGAAATCCTGACCTGAGGTGATCCACCTGCCTCGGCCTCCCAAAGTGCTGGGATTACAGGAGTGAGCTACCGTGCCCGGCCAAGAATGACTACTTCTAAAGCAGTCAGGAAAGGCTTCACCAAGAACATATTCTGGATCCTTCTTTTCAATTTTTTTTCTTTTTTTTGAGATGGAGTTTCACTCTTGTTGCCCAGGCTGGAGTGCAGTGGCGAGATCTTGGCTTACTGCAACCTCCGCATCCCAGGTTCAAGCAATTCTCCTGCCTCAGCCTCCCGAGTAGCTGGGATTACAGGCACGCGCCACCATGCCTGGCTAATTTTGTATTTTTGGTAGAGATGGGATTTCTCCATGTTGGTCAGGTTGGTCTCAAACTCCCAACCTCAGGTGATCCAGCCACCTCGACCTCCCAAAGTGTTAGGATTACAGGTGTGAGCCACCGCATCTGGCCCTTCTAATTTTTATTTATTTATTTAGACAGGGTCTCACTCTGTTGCCCTGGCTGGAGTACAGTGGCACAATCACAGCTCACTGCAGCCTCAACCTCTAGGGCTCAAGCGATCCTCCCACCTCAGACTTCTGTGCCACCATGCCTAATTTAAAAAAATTTTTTATAGAGGTGGGGTCTCACTATGTTGCCCAGACTGATCTTGAACTCCTGGGCTCAAGCAATCCTCCTGCCTCAACCTCCCAAAGTGATAGGATTACAGATGTGAGCCACCACACTGGGCTCTGGTACCTTCTTAAAGAAAATTTTGCCAAAGGGAAGAGTGTGTTAAGGGGAAAGTACTCCAGGCAGAAGAAAAGAGTTATATGCAAAGACCTTGTCACATGAAAGAAATACCATGTCCAGGAAACAAAGAGTTCTATGACGCTGAAGTGTCAGGTAAAGGGAGAGAACAGAAGCAGGTAGCACCGCAGTAAAAGAGGCCGGGCTGGATTTATCTCGCACAGGAGTCTGGGTTTATCCTGCACTCAGGAGGAACACAGGGAGGGATTTTACTTTGGGCCTGAGGGCCATCCTTTGGAAGACCAGGCTGTATGTTTTCTTTTTTTTTTTTTTTTTTTTTTGAGACGGAGTCTCGCTGTGCTCCCAGGCTGGAGTGCAGTGGCGTGATCTCGGCTCACTGCAAGCTCCGCCTCCTGGGTTCATGCCATTCTCCTGCCTCAGCCTCCCAAGTAGCTGAGACTACAGGCGCCCGCCACCACGCCCGGCTAGTTTTTTGTATTTTTAGTAGAGACGGGGTTTCACCATGTTAGCCAGGATAGTCTCGATCTCCTGACCTCGTGATCCACCCGCCTCGGCCTCCCAAAGTGCTGGGATTACAGGCTTGAGCCACCGCGCCCGGCCTGTATGTTTTCAAGAGGGGTCAAAAACACGCAGGAAACAGAGAAGACTTTTTATATAACATTGGTGGAGGCAAAACCTGAGAAGAATTTCCAACAAAGAGAAAAAAATCTAACATATTTAATTTTTTTTAACTTGGGAGTACCCCTGCACTTTCCACACATCACAAATTGACAGCACTTGAGCAGCAATACTGAATACTGCTTGAGGGAAGCTGACATTCAAAGATCTTGTTAACCTATTTGCTAAGAGTATGATAATTTTTCTTTAGTTTGTTTAGACATACATCCACCTCACCTCTCTTTCTAAATAAGTTATTCGGCAATCTGGGGGAAAGGAAATCTTGTATCTTGGGGGAAAAAAACACTATGCAGTCAACTGAATTTCCATGAGGTTTTGGCAAACCATATGCCAGAATGTTACTTAATTCTAAACGCAAATCCTCAAATCATACCTCCCATAACTCATTTCTCTTAAGATTCTGTCCCAATTTTTTTTTTTTTTTTTTTTTTTGAGGCAGGGTCTTACTCTGTCACCCAGGCTGGAGTACAGTGGCACGATCATGGCTCACTGCAGCCTTGACCTCCTGGGCTCAAGTGATCCTCCCGCCTCAGCCTCCCAGGTAGCTAGGACCACAGACAGGCTCCATCTGGCCCAGCTACTTTGTGTGTGTGTGTGTGTGTGTGTGTGTGTGTGTGTGTGTGTGTATATATATATTTTTTTTTTTTTGTAGAGAAAAAAAATGTTGCCCAGGCTGATCTTGAACTCCTGGATTCTAGTGATCCTCCCACCTCGATCTCCCAAAGTGCTGGGATTACAGGCATTGAGCCACCATACCTGGCCTCCAATTCTATTTTTAATACTGCATTTCAAAATTTACTTACTATTTCAAAATTTTTGGCACTCTGTGGGAACGCAACAAATACACGCAGAATATAATAAGTGATTTAGTTTATCGTTCCTCTGGAAAAAACTGGCTTGCAGTAAATGACATTATTTTTCCCATACTGTTAAGATGATGCTCACTGCAGAACTCTCTATAAACAGATCTGCAGACTCTTTGGCCTGTTTCTAAAACTACTGGTATTTCCCAGAGTAGGATGCTGTCCCAGTGTGGATTTCGACTGCTGTTTTTTTCAGGCCCCAACACCATCTTCCTCAATCCCACACCCTAGTGAGTAAATGTCAGTGGCCGATGGAGAAAGCACTCACACGTGTACCACTCTGACAAATACTTTATTCCAACTAAATGTATAGACTTTCACTGTGACATAAAAAGGGAAGAGGAAACAGAAAACTCAAGTGAGCAAAAGATGTATGAATACAGAGTGAGATCAACTGCTAGATGACACAGGGAGGGAGGTTAGCAGCATCTCCACTGAAAAACAAATTCACAGACATCCTGTTTATTTCCGAAAGAGAAACACCATAGAGCTATTCTTGGGATGTTCAGGAAAAGATTAAAATAAACGCCTATTATGTATTGTATTTCAAGATAAACTTTATAGATTTAGAGCAGGACACGCATTTCTGGACTTGAGAATGCCGTATCTGCTTGGAATAAAAGCCCACACTTCATCTAGAGGTAGAATGTATGTCATTCTAATCTCCCTCAATCCTTTCTTCTCCAATTTCTTTATTGCCCCATTTACAAGAGAGTGCACTATTATTCCAAAGCCGAAACCTTCCAAATTCCTTTACAGTAGAGGTCTTGGCTATCATAACCATGATGGAACAAAATGACTGTCCTACAGCTGGCTGCAAAATATAAGACTGCTATAAATAAATCCCTGATGCCTGAAAAGTAATTCATTCGACAAAGGAAGATAGGTATGACTTTGGCCTACTCTTCATTAGAATGCTTATTTTTATTTATTTATTTATAAAGAGTGCAAAGCAGACTTCATTTGAGGGGTACCACAGCAACAGGTATAGAAACAACTGCAACAGGGTCTTGTAGTCAGGGAGAGAGATCAGACTCAACTCCCTAAAATGTTAATTTTAACAATGGGACACTTTAACTGAACTGTTGTTCTTAATGGTTCAGATGAAGATGACACAACCCACTACCGTCTTAAATTTCTCCCAACTCTGGCTACAGAATCCAGGTAAAGATTTCTGTCTCCTCAGAGTAATAGGCATGTCCAAAATCACCTGGATTAGGGCACTTAATATACAGGGAAGGGACAATAACAACTAAAGATGACCACTATCCATGCCCCATCTAAAAGTTTTTTCATGTATTTTTCCATATCACCAAAACAAATACTAACTTGGATCAACTAATTTATATAATGGAATCTCGTGTGAGAGTACAAAATTCCACACTGATTATTTGGTTTAAGCTTGCATTATCATAAAAGCTTTACAGTCTTTAAACTGAAGTTAAACTCACATTAAGCAATGCTAGTCTTAAAACAATGGAGGGTTGGGGACGTTTTCTGTGGAGGGAGGGAGACAGACATCCCCCTACACCCACGCACAACTCCTGACATTGACATTGGAAATTAACTTAAAAATTTATGCCTGTAGTCCCAGCTACTCAGGAGGCTGAGGTAGGAGGATCACTTAAGTCCAGGAGTTGGGAGGTGACAGTGAGCTTTGACTGTGACACTGCACTCCAGCCCGGGTGACAGAGCAAGATCCCATCTCTCAAAAAAAAAAAAAAAAAAAAAATGCTTTAACTCCATGTCTGTACCAGAAGACCACAGCAGGAGACCACAGAGACTCTTCAGTCTGGGTAAGAGTCCTATTAAACACAAAATAAAACAAAGTAGCCTCTGTTTTTGGAGGTCTTAACTAGTAGTTTCTACAAAACAGTATCCAAATTAGCAAAAATTCTGTTAACTACCTGGAACATAAAGCAGGTTACAAAGACTTAAGAATGTTTCACCCCTATAATGGAAAAAAAACAGTCTAGTGAGTAAACCAATCTGATTATAAACGCTACAAAAGAGGGATAAGCATTAGGAACTTCGCCAACAATACTCTGATATGATTAAAAAACAAAACAGTAACAAAAACAAAAAACCTCATTTTTAAATTTGTCCCATTCATCCAGAGAAGCAAAATCAAGGAAACTAGAGGCGGTAAAGTCTTGCAACAGACACACAGCTGCACTGCCAACAGGTCACAAGACCCATGTTGCCTAGGGCATTGACTATTATGCCACGAGGACAGACATCACACAAACACCAGTAATGAAAGGGTTACGGTGCCAAAGGGTTCAGAGCTCCATCCACTTCCATTCAGTATCAGAACATGAGAAAAAGGGAGAAAACAGAAAATGAGCCCAAATAAAACATAAAATAAAATATGAATACCAGCAGCTTCCTCAAAATACGTGGGTTGAATAACGTGTTTAGCTCTGTTATGGGTACCATCCATCAGAGGACTGGAAATGGGGAAAGTCACCTTAGTCTTCCTCAAGGAAAAAAGATTATTTAACTTGGTTCACGGTGTACATTCATAATTTTAACTGTCATGTATTTATTGAATGAAAAACATTTGAGAACATAATGTGCAACAAAAACATGAGTTCACAGAAATGGTCCAAACTAAAAGAGTATAAAAATAGAATCGCTTTGTATACAATAATTTACTCATTATTGAGATAGGGTCTCCATCTGTCACCCAGGCTGGAGTGCAATGGCGCAATCATAGAGTAGCCTCCAAGTCCTGGGTTCAAGCGATCCTCCCGCCTCAGCCTCCTGAGTCGTTGGGATTACAGGCTCGAGCCTCCACATCCGGCGTTAAAAAAAAAACTTTTTGTAGAGATGAGGCCTCGCTATGTTTCCCAGCCTGACCTCGAAATCCTGGCCTCAATCGATCCTCCAACCACGGCCTCCCAAAGCGCTGGGATTACAGGCAGGAGCCATAGCGCCAGGTCGCTTTTACACAACTAATCAACATTAAAATAGGTGGCAGAAGACAGACAGAAAGTCTATTTGTGGTTGCCAGGCTTCGTGAATACTGGGGAATGGGGAGTGCCTACTAATGGGTAAGGGTTTCATTTCGGAATCAGACAGCGGCGATGGCTGCACAACTTTGTGAATGTGCTAAGAATCACTGAACTGTGCACCTTAAAGGGAGAATTGTATGGTAATTAAATCGGCGGTACGCGGACAGCGCGTCAATCAAGCCGGCGACAGTGAATGAAGTTCGGGAGAGCTGATTTCCCTCGGGGAGGCGGCTCCGGGAGTCTGCGAACGTGGCGGACGCCTGGGACGGGGTGGGCCTGCCAGCGCTCGGGGAGTCCCGGTCCTCTCCAGACGGAAGAAAGCCGGGGCGCGGAGCTCCCGCCCGCTCTTCTGCCTGGGGACGCTACTCTGCCGCCAGACTCCCTCGGGTCAGCTCGGCACCCGCCCGAGCCCCCCCGTTCCAGGCCCTCTCCCCATCAGACGTGCCTCGGGCCCTCCGCCTCTTCCTCTCTCGCCGCCCGGAACCCCGCCGCAGCCCCGGGTCGCCAGCCCGCGCCCCTCCGGCACCGCCTCCGCCACCAGCTGCCACTGCCCCCTGGGCCGCCCTCGCAGGCCGCTCCCGGCGCCCTGGTCGGCTTCCGTACCTGCCTTCTCCGTGCCGCCGTCCCAGTGGCTGGAGTTGGGGCCGTCGCCCTGCGCACTCCGGAGGGCCATGCCCCAGGGGCCCGGGCCCCCACCCGAGCCCCGGCTGGTGGCGGAGCCGGGAGAAAACGCGGCTCCGACCGCGGGACGTAGCGCCCGCTCGGCATCGGCAGGCTCCGCTCGGTCGGCCAGCGGCGCGCAGGCGCGAAGGCGCCCCGCTGGCCCCGCCCCGCGCCGGCACGTGACCTTGCGCTACGCCTGGACGCGGAAGGAGGGCGGTGAGCGCTCTGAGCAGTTAGTTTCCTCTGCGCTGTAGACTCTACGGTGTAGAGGGTGGCGCTCTTGAACGAGTGTGCTCAAGACCAGCTGTCATTTCCTTTGCTTCTTTCATCTGTTAAATAGTATAGATGATAATAAAAATATTGAACTCACAGGGTTATTGAGAGTGTTTAGAACATTACCAAGCATATAGTAAATACTCCACAATTATGACAAATCTTTGCTTACCAAGGATTTTTATTTTTTTTTTACCTCCTGTCTCATCTCCCCACACGAACTCCTGTCATCAGTTCTTGGGTACTTTGGGATCTAGCAGGTTCATCTCATACGGGTCCGCAGGTTATGCACTGCGCAAGGCCTGGGAGCGCCATTCACATAGACGTTCAAGTGAGCAGTGCCCCGCTTACATTGTGCAAAATAGTGGCCACTCATCTAAAGTAGCACTCTGGCTTATCAGGTCTGATTTCCTTCTCGTCTCCAGTGACGTTCCTTTCTTTCCAGTTGGACATCCATTCCCTTACTTACGTCCCTGATACTGTGATTGTGGCCTCCCGAATTTCTAGTACTAGCTCTTTATGCTGAGGTTCTTATAATTCCAGTTGCTTGATGACTCTCTTCCACCTCCCACCCCCAACTACAACAGTTCTTTATTATCCTGAGACCTCCAACCCATGAAACTCCTGACCTCGTGATCCACCCGCCTCAGCCTTCCAAAGTGCTGGGATTACAGGCAGCCACCGCGCACAGCCAAATTTTACAGTTTTATTCATAAATCTAGTAAATTATATCACTTATTTGGTCCCATTAATAAACTTAGCTAATTAAAATTCTTTGAACATTTGAAACTGCATTTATAAATTTAATTCATTTTTCTAAGTATCACAGTTTTCTGTCTAGCAAAGCCTTTCAAGTCCTTGTGTAATTCTTGTAAATATAATAAATTTATAAGAATACTGAGTCATGAGTACTTTTAAATGTGTCAATACAAATGAGATTTCATCTTAAAATCAACAGTCTAAATCTATTATTCAAATACATATTTGTAATTAGTACAAGAATAATCTATTAGAATTCTCAAAATTCTTCCTTTTTTTTTTTTTGAGACAGAGTCTCACTCTGTCACCCAGGCTGGAGTGCAATAGTGATCATAGCTCATTGCAGCCTCAAGCTCCTGGGCTCAAGCTATCCTCCTGTTGCAGCCTCCTGAGTAGCTAAGACTACCATGCCTGGCTAATTTTTTAGTTTTTATAGAGGGGGTGGGGAATCTCGCTATGTTGCCCAGGCTGGTCTCAAACTCCTGGCCTCAAGGGATCCTCCTGCCTTGGCCTCCCAAAGCTCTGGGATTACAGGCATGAGTCACAGTGCCAAGCTCTTGAAATTATCTTAAACATTATAAGAATTTAAAGTATCACGTTTACACATTAATGCAAAATTAACACTAGAAGTTTGAAAACATTTCTAATCTTTGTTCTAAGTCATCTTTGAGACCTGGCACAATGGCTCATGCCTGTAATCCCAGCACTTTGGGAGGCCAAGGCCCACAGATCACTTGAGGTCTGGAGTTCAAGACCAGCCTCGCCAACGTGGTGAAACTCCGTCTCTACTAAAAATACAAAAATTAGCTGGGCATGGTGGCGCTTGCCTATAATCCCAGCTACTTGGGAGGCTGAGGCAGGAGAATTGCTTGAACCTGGGAGGCAGAGGTTTCAGTGAGCCAAGATTGTGCCACTGCACTCCAGCCTAAGAGACAGAGTGAGACTCCATCTCAAAAAAAAATGAAATGAAATGAGGTTAAAAGACGCTTAGTGCCCATTGAAGGAATAATTAAGTGATCGCAATTTAACAGTAACCTGTTCAAACAATTTGAGGTATTTATTCCCTTCTCAGTTTACTGCGCTGGCCATCCAGTCAGTTGGATTCTTGTTTTTGGTAGTGACTGAACAGTGACCCCCACCCCATTCCCACCACCACAACTCTAGGACTAAACAGTTGTGTGGTCATTGTGAAGCTTGGGCCCCCCTCACCCTCTGTTAAAAAAAAAAAAGGAAGTGGCTGGTTCTCAGGGAAAAGGGAGAGATGCTCAAGCTAATGTCAAGTGCTCAGCAGGGTGAAGGAAGAGGTGTGCCTGTTGAGATACTCAGCTCCTGTTCTGGACTGGTACTCTACCTTCCGGGCAGCGCATTGCCTAACTACACTCCATCAGCATGGAGCTCTAAATGACAGTCATTTTCTTCGTAATCTCCCATGCCTACTCTTTTTGAAAGGAGTTCCATGTGTTGGGCAATAATTTTTCAAAAATTTTCCTGGACTAATAGAAAACAGGCTGTCAGGCCATGATCTGAGCATTGTGACGGTGCCCTGTGGCCTGGGCTTGGAGACCACAGGGCAGCCAGAGCCTGCCAGGCTGGCCTGCCACGGGGGCCCAGGACACCTGAAAGCACAGACATCTTGGAAGACTCAGAATCACAAACATGGAGAATACTGAACTCGTTTGGTCAACAAATTGTCTTAACTCTAGATCAGACCTTTCCTGGGACTGAATACAGTTTCATTCTCTACTCTCCAGGACAGCTCAGGCTGGCAGAGGAGAGGGACTCTTAACATAGAAGGCATGACAAGTTCTAGGAAAGGAGAAGGAAGCTTAGAGGGTTGTGGAAGCCCATACAGGGGCACGAACCACACAATGGGGCAGGAGAGGGTGATGAGGAAGTTTCCTGGGTAGGTAACCTCCAAGCTGTTTATCAAGGGATGGGTACGAGTCAGTCAGTCAATGATGTAAGGAAGAGCATCCTAGGTCAAAAAAACAGCACAGGCACTGGAATGGAGCTAAGAGAAAGCAAATCATACATTAGAAACAGGAAGTGATTTAATGGTCTTACAGTATGGTATGAGAGAGAAAGTGAGGTGAGGGCAGAGAAGTGTACAAGGGCAGGTCAGGCAGGGCCTCTTGAGTCATATTTGAATTTGGACTGGATGGAGCCAGTAGGGTAGAACTACAGTATTTTAGCATTTTTATCTTCACTTACAATGTGAGAATCACACCTACTTATCCATTAACAAATGTTTATGGAGCACCAAAACCATGTCAGGCTGTGAGCTAGGACATAGAGTGACAGGTGAATTGCTCAGCTTTCAACTGGGAAGAGAGACAAGTAAAGCCAGGTGAAAATATATCAGACAGGCTATAGCCTAGAAGTCTGGGAGAACATGGAAAATTCCAGAAACAAAAAGAGAACAGCAGAATTCTAAGATGGTCCCCAAGATTCCCACCAATGGTGTGCATGGTACGCATGTGTGGACAGAAATTCCCCTCGAGCGTGTGCAATACTTGTGAATATGACAGGGTTTCACTCTCACGATTGGGTTATGTTACATGGCAAAGATGAAGGGATTTTGCAGATATAATGAGGATCCCTAATCAGTTGTCTTTGAAGTAACCGAAAGGGAAATTGGCCTGGGTGAACCTGATCAAGTTGAGTCCTTTAAAAGAGGTTCCAGAGGCTGGGTGCAATGGCTCACGCCTGTAATCCCAGCACTTTGGGAGGCCGAGGCAGGTGGATTACGTGAGGTCAGGAGTTTGAGATGGGCCTGACCAACATGGTGAAACCCCGTCTCTACTAAAAATACAAAAATTAGCCAGGCGTGGTGGCCCACACTTGTAGTCTCAGCTACTTGGGAGGCTGAGGCAGGAGAATTGCTTGAACCTGGGAGGTGGAGGTTGCAGTGAGCCAAGATCATGCCACTGCGTTCCAGCCTGGGTGGCAGAGTGAGACTCTATCTTAAAAACAACAACAACAACAACAACAAAAACAACAGCAACAAAAAACATCAAAGAGCCTCCAGGCCTTCCCTGAAAGATATTCAAAGCAGCACAGATGCTCTCCTCTTGGCTGTTAAGCAGCCACATGGCAGAGAATGGCATGCGGCCTCTAGGAGCACAGGGCTTCAGTCCTACACCATAAGGAACTGAATTCAGCAACCTTGGAAGAGGATTGCAAGCCTAAGTTGAAATCACAGCCCTGGCCAATACTTGGATTTCATCCCAATGAGACCCTGAACAAAGGACTCAGCTGACCCACACTTGGACATCTGACCCATGGAGACTGAGATAATTAATTTGTGTCATTTAAGCTGCTAAATTTGTATTAATAGTATTTTGTTACACAACCAAGTGATTGAAAATCCCACCCAAAACAAGTTCCCAAGAGGAGGATTTTTTGGCTTCCATAATTAAAAAGTTATTACCCCTCTGCATAGCCTCTCTCCATCGCTCATCTCCTTACCTCTTCATGTTGAATGCATCCTCCAACAGGTTTTGGGGTCCTAGCATGACTCTGGTGGCTGCAGATGTCACATATGTCCCGGTCTTACTCTGTGAAATAGAGCAACTGCCATTGTCCCAGCATTTCCAAGCAAAGTTTTGCAGTGTCTCACTGTCTCTGACTCAGTCACCAATCGGTCACTGTGGCCAGAAGAATGCCATGAGCTCATAGGCCTGTTTCATGCTCCGCCACTGAGCATGGGGCTGAGTCGGAAAGATATGGAAAAGTTAATGTTTATGATTGACCTAGGATTTATAGTACACATCATTGTTTTCTTTTTCTTTTTCTTTTTTTGAAACAGAGTCTCACTCTGTCACCCAGGCTGGAGTGCAGTGGCACAATCTCGACTCAGCTCACTGCAACCTCCGCCTCCCAGGGTCAAGTGATTCTCCTACCTCAGCCTCCTGAGTAGCTGGGATTACAGGCATGCACCACCATGCCCGGCTAATTTTTGTATTTTTAGTAGAGACAGGGTTTCACCATGCTGGCACACTTTTCCTTCTGTTAGGCCTTTAGTGTGGGGGTTTGACTTAACCTAGTCAGGAGTTGTGATAGGCTGGGTGGGTGGCTCATGCCTGTAATCCCAGCACTTTGGGAGGCCAAGGCAGGAAGATTGCTTGAACACAGGAGTTTGAGATCAGCCTGGACAACATAGTGAAACCCCATCTCTACAAAAAAATAATAAAAATTACTTGCGCATTTTTGGTGCTCGCCTGTTGTCCTAGCTACTGGGAAGGTTTGCCGAGTCTGTCCCACACACTTTGCCAGAGCAATGGATGAAAGGAGTACTCAGACACAGATATCTGGTGAAAGGGCGGGATAGGGGACTGCCAGCACTAGGGGCTGAAGAAAATTAGCAGTTTCCCTAAGCTGGCAGCCCTCGCATTTATTTAGTACAGATTTAATGACAAAGGCTTGGAGCAAACACAATTTGTGGGTAATAAACATTGTTGATCCCCCAAGTCCTGCATGCAAATGATCAAAGGTTGGTTTCTGGAGACAGGAGTAGACAATTTTATCTAGATTAAGTTCCTTTACATTCCCTTGTTATCTGCCCTTTGCTCTCAGGCTCCAGGTAAGAGAATTTGGCTGCCTTCAGCCATAATTTCCTTCCAAAGCTTTTGCAAGACCTCCCGGCCTTTCAAGAAGATTTGTGTCTTTCCTATAATTTCTCGCACCACACTGACCAGTCTCCTACATCTCCTCCTTTTCTGTTTTTTGTATCAGGTTTTGTTGGTTGAAGAGTACAGACGTGTGCAGCAACAGGTTTGTCAGGTGTAGTGGTCACTGCTTGTATTCTGGCTTTGCATCCTAGAATTAGTAAATAACATAAGATAAACATGAATATAATCAGTAACATTATTTTTTCCAGTCAAGGAGTGACATGTAGTGTTACTTGCCACCTCAGTTCAGTGTGTATCATTACTAAGGAACCCCACTGGGGTATGTTAACCCCTTCCAGCCAAGCAGTTATGTTATTAGAGCCTGGGAAGGGGGTGTCCACCCAGGTAATAGGGTGGAAGAAAAGTGGATGTAGAAGATGGACCCAATAGAGTGTAGCAGGTACTGGTTGCAGGCAGAGTGAGGGAATTAAAAAAGGTTAATAAAGCATAGCAAGGAATAAATTATCTGGAGTGAATGGTGTTTGTGTCCAGAGCAAGATTCGCTCAGCCTCCTCGGTTGTTTTCTTCAGCATCCCCCAGGTAATGTCCGGGACTTGTGTCGTCTGAGGAAGCTGCATTGTTCAGGGCTGTGGGTCCTGAAGGAACATTTCTTTCATTTCTGGTACCAGGTTGGGTCCTAGCCACACCATAAGGTTGATGCATTGTGCTGGAATCCAAAGGGGACCTGAGGTGATGTGAACACAAGCATATCCTCTTCCCCTTGTTAGCAATTCATCTGGACCACACCATATATTACTGTTTACATCTTTCAATAAAACTGTGGGTTTTATGTCTTGAGAGGTTTTAGCAAAGTGCTTTTCTATAGCTGATTGAAATTTATCATTTAAATTTAAGAAATTAAGGGCAAATAAGGCTTTTGCTAGTAGTGTTGCAGGGTCCTTATTCGTATTCCCCCTTTTTTGTTTTTTGAGCATATTTTTAAGAGTGGACATGTTCTACTATGGCCTGCCCTTGGGGGTTATATGGGATGCCTGTGGAATGTTGGATGTTCCACGTGTGACAAAATTGTTGACATTGTGAGTTGGCATAAGCTGGGCCACTATCAGTTTTAGTTTTTGTGGGCTGCCCCATAAATGCAAAAGTTAAGAGATGTTTAATAACATATCAGGTGGACTTTCCAGGAAGAGCATGTGCACTAAGTAGGTGAGAATAGGTATCAATGGATACATGTACATATTTTAGTTTTCCAAAGTCAGGGATGTGAGTAACATCTGTTTGCCATAACTGATTAGGTTCTAGTCCTCTAGGGTTAATGCCTGTTGAAGGAGGGGACATGCCTATAAGCTGGCAATCCAGGCATCGCAGGATAATTTGTTTAGCTATTCTTTGGGAAAGTTGAAATTGTTAAGTTCCTCCAATTTTGGTGGAAAAATTGATGCGACTGCGTGGCTTGGTCAAGCAGTGATGTCGTAAGTTGCAGGTCTGCTTGTTCATTGCATAAGCCAGTGGGCCAGGCAGTGAACTGTGATAAAAATAGGATGTGTACGTTGATCCAGCAATTGCTGAAGTTGAAGAAAAAGTACACACAGGGTGGGCTCGAGAGTGAACTTAATGAGGGCTGTTTTAAGGTTTTGCAATAAACAAACAGAGTAAGCAGAGTCACTAACGATATTGATAGGCAGAGTGGAAAAGGCCTCCAGGAGCAATATTAAGGCTCCAAACTCAGCTCTCTGAGTGCTAGTAAATCCAGAATGAGTGAAGAAATTATGCAGTTTCCACCAAATAGCTGCTTTTCCATTTTTACCAGAGCCATCAGTAAAAAGCATTAAAGCATTGGGGTATGGGAGAGTGAAATACTTTTGTAGGCACAACTACAGGAGTACGAGATAAGAACTTTTACTCAAAGGAATTCTTATGACATCAGGGTCATAACCTAGCAACTGATTGCATTGTCTGCAGCCTGTGTAGATAACTTTACTAACTAGCTGGATATACGAAGACAGTGTTTTAGTCCTGGTATGTGAGTAAAAAACCCAATCTAGGAAGCGTAGTCCTGGGGTCATCTGTCCTATTAATCCTGTTGGGGAATGTTTAGTAGGAAAAACAAACAATTGAACTGAATATTGTGGGTCTATGTGATACAGTTGCCTCTGAGAAATAGTTTGCTTTATTTCCTCAATTTCCCCTTTTTGCTGCAGGAGTCAAATACCTGGGAGCGTCTAGGGCTGTATTGCCCTTTAGGATAGAAAACAGGTTTTGTAACTTATCAGTAGTTATGCCCAAGGTGGGGCAAAGCCAATTAATATTGCCCAGTAATTTCTGATAATAATTTAAGGTGTGTAAATTGCTAGTATTTAACATTTTGAGGTCTTACTGCGAAGTTAGTATGTATCCAAGATATTTCAATTGTACTTTTTCAGGTGCTATGATTAAACCTCTTAACTGAGTATTCTTTATGATAGAGGCATATAAACTTAAAAGTACTGGCTCTGTTTGGGCTGCTAGTAAAATATCATCCATAAAATGAACAATCTTGCAACTAGGAAATTCTTTTCTACTGGGGAGCAAAGCCTGATTTACATGATACTGACACATGGTAGGACAGAACAGCATCCCTTGAGGAAGTACTTTCCAATGAAATCAGCAAGCTGGCCGCCCTCTCATTATTGATAGCTGGTATTGTAAATGCCAATTTTTCTGAGTCCTGTTCTGCAAGGGGAATAGTATAAAAGCAGTCTTTTAAGTCAATAATGACTATAGGCCAATCTTGAGGAATCGCCTCAAGGGGGAAGGGAGGCCCTGTTGAAGGGGCCCCATAGGTTGCAAATTAGCATTGATAGCCTGTAAGTCATGCAAAAGTCTCCATTTGCCAGACCTTTTGGGAATGACAAAAATGGGCGAATTCCAAGGGTTGTTTGACAGTTCTATATGGCCAGCTTTTAATTGCTCCTCAACTAATTCATGGGCTTTTTGTAATTTCTCTCTCTAAAGGCTACTGTTCTACCCAAATAGGATTTTGAGAGAGCCACGTCAGGGGTAGGGGAGGAATAACAGTGGCCATAATTAGAAAAAGGTTTGCTGTTCACATAATTTATCAAATTCTGCCCTCCAGAGGAGGTATTGATTGGCCTTTAAAGTTGTTTTAGCTAGCACTGACCAGTTCCATGGGGTGATATGGAAGTTGTCTGCTATGGCTTCTACTATTCCTTCCATAAATGGGCTAGTGGATGTGTTTTCTTTAATGCTTTTTCTTATCTCTTTATAAGTATCAAAAGAAGTTGTCTGCTATGGCTTCAATTATTCCTTTCATAAACAGGCTAGCAGCTCCATTTTCTTTAATGTTTTTTTCTTATCTCTTTATAAGCGTCAAAAGAAATGGGCTCATATACCTGATTGCCTTGTCAATCTTGCATTACCGGGTAGGCTAAGAGCTCCCCTTCTAATGCTGCTTGCCTAAGACAGGGTCCCATAGCTGTTGTGTATCCCTTGTCTTTTTTCCAATTTATTGGAGGAGGGGGCTCAGGCAAAACCTCTGTTTCCTCTTTGTTATTTTTGCCTGTTAATGGCAGGGCTGAGGGAGAAGGAAGAGGCGGCAGGGTAGGTGACGGTTCCACCTCCCTTACCTTTTTAGGCTCTTCTGTGTAGAGTGGGACCAAAGCAGTCCTAATTAAAGCCCCGTAACGTTAAAGATGTTACTAGGAACCATTGCCCTTGTGCATGATGTTAAGATTTCTCCCCACTTGTTCCCAGAGCTTTAACGTCTAGTGTACCTTCTTCCGAGAACCATGGGTTATGGGAAACAACAGTTTGCATTAGGTCCCATAATTGAGCCTGTGAAACTGAGGCTCTGCTAGCTTTTAGCAGCTCTTTTAATACTTTTATATTCTGTTGCTGTTGAGCTGACAACTGTTGTTCCATGATGAAACCCTAGCCTGCGCAATTCCCTTGAACTTGGAAATGCTGAGGAGGCACCAATGACTTACTGACTGCGCGGTCTCTTCACCTTCATTTTTGAGGGCTCCATTGCAATCTGTTGCAGCATTCCTCACACAGGGAACCACCTGTCAAGTCTGTCTCACAGACTCTGGCCAAACGACAGATGAAAGGAGTACTCAGACACAGATATCCAGTGAAAGAGCAGGCTAGGGGACTCCCGGCACTAGGGGCCGAATAGAGTTAGCAGTCCCCCTAAGCTGGTGGCCCTCGCATTTATTTAGTACAAATTTAATGACAAAGCCTTGGAGCAAACACAATTTGTGGGTAATAAACATTGTCAACACCCCAAGTAGAGAGCAGTCCTGTGTGTGAATGATCAAAGGTTGGTTTCTGGACACAGGAATAAACAAATTTATCTAGATAAGTTCCTATACAATTCCTTTGTTATCTGCCCTTTGCTCTCAGGCTCCAGATAAGAATTTGGCTGCCTTCAGCCATAATTTCCTTCCGAAGCTTTTGCAAAACCTCTTGGCCTTCCAAGATGGTTTGTGTCTTTCCTATCATTTCTCCCACCACCCTGACTGATCTCCTACAAAGGCTGAGGCAGGAGGATCGCTTGAGCCCAGGAGTTTGAGGCTGCAGTGAGCTGCGATCACACCACTGCACTTCAGCCTGGGCAACAGAGCAAGACCCTGTCTCTAAAAAATAAATGAAAAAAAAGAGTTGGGCTAGGTTTGAGGTTTATTGTTGTGATGGTTACCCCCAATGCAGAAGCTTCAAGTTCCTCCAATGACACCTTGGACCGAGGGTGCGGGCTGGCCTGCCAGAGGTATTTTCCTCCTTCCATGTGTGCTCCCCACTCAGCTTCAGGTCTTCCCTCTGTGACCCTCAGAAAGGGTCTTCTTTCCATGCTCTTGTCCCTCTCCTCCAACGTTTTTACTTTCTACTCAAGGCTTGTCAGCTTACCATTGGCAGGTGGAGGAGGAGGGAATTCTCTGTTCTGATCAAGTCTGTCTCTGTCAGGCCCTTTGTGTCCCTGGATTTTGGGGTTATGGCCTCCTTAGTGCTTCTGTTCCTCCCCCAGTTCTGGGCCCAGTGTGTATTCCTGCCCCTGCCCAGGGAAAGTTCTGTTTTGTTCTGGTTAATTCCCCCAGATGCAAGGGGGCTTCACCCAAGGGGGTGGCAGGATTTGGTGTCCTTCCCTCCACAGACTAAGACTTTTGTTCAGTAGGGGATACGGGGAAGGGTCTGGGTGGAGCACTGTGATCCTTTCACAGTGACTGCCATTGTCTTCTTCCAGATCTTGAGACATTTTATTAAAACTTTCTCCAGTCTTCTGTGTGCTCCCAGTGGGGTTCATGGTGAAAAACCCTGAAAAAGGTAAAGACTCCTGCAATCTCCATGACCCAGTCCCTCACCAGTGTCCACTTGTGTTTACCAGGTAACCAGTGCCCATGTCATCTCTTCCATTTTGTGCCTCTCCTTAGATTTGAAGCCAGTTGATTGTCTTCTGATCTCAGCTCTCCAGAAGACCTCTCCCTGTGTGTCCACCTCTAAACCAGTCACAACTGCCCGAGTCTCACAGCAGCAGGCTGGAGATCCTGCTGCCCCTCAAATTGGGGCTCTGTCAACAAAGAGGAAGGGAGGAGACAACAACATTGCCTGCGATCTAGTCTTTGAAAGGCTTTTAAGCAAGGGACTGAGATAAAATTTATTTATTATTTTTAAGAGAGAGGGTCTCACTCTGTCACCCAGGTCTCAATGAGAGTAGTGTGATCATAGCTCACTGCAGCCTCCAACTCCTGGAGAATCCATTGATTCTCCCACCCAGCCTCCCCAGTAGCTAGCACTACAGGCACACGCCACCACACTAGTTAATGTTTTTACTTTTATTTTTTGTAGAAGGGGACTCACTGTGTTACCCAGGCCTCAAGTGATCATCTGGCCTTGGTCTCCCAAAATGCTGGGGTTATAGATATGAGCCACTGTGCCTGGCCTAGAATATTGATTTTTGAAAGATCTCTGGTTGCAGATGTCAGATGAATCAGGAATTGAGAGAGATGGGAAGGCATCAAGACCAATTATCTGCTATGATACTCCAAGCAAGAGAGGATGGTGGCCTGGACGAGGAATTTGGCAATTGGAATGGTGGGGAGTGGATGCATTCAAGATAAATACCCATTTATTAAAATGTAGTTGCTTTTTCACCACAGTAATACATAAATATAGTTTTAAAAGTAAATACTGCTACTACATTAACAATAATTTTAAAAATCTCAAAATAACATGCAACTGGTTGATTTTTCAATTTTAGGCATTAGTTCCCCTTATAAATGATGAGAGTTTAGAGCTTAGACTGCTTGTCCTGTTACCAACAGTACCACACATGCCAACATTTCCCATCACTCCTCTTTCCATTGTAATCATGGAATCATACTGTAATCCTGGTTAGACCAGTATTCAGTGTTTCCATTATGACTATGTAAATTCTAATCACAGCTGAGCCAGCAGTATGATATTTAGTTTTCCTTCCTTGCATAACTTTTCCCATTCCTGCTGAGTTAATACTTTTTTGGCTTGTCTTACTCTGCTCAGTCTTCCTTTTATTTTGTAAACTTTTAAACATTTGAACTCTAGCAAATATACTGAGAAGTGCCCCAAACATAAATGGAGAGTTAAACAAATAATTATACAGCAAATATAACATGTAACTACCGCTCCAATAAACAGAACACTGAGGACCCCCAAAGCACCCTGTATACAGTGGAATGTTGTGCTGTTTCTGGCCATGGAGTCTCAAAGACTGATTCTCGAATTTTGTTGCTTGAAAACAAGTATTCTCAGCCGGGCACGGTGGCTCACACCTGTAATCTCAGCACTTTTGGAGGTCGAGGCAGGCAGATCACTTAAGGTCAGGAGTTCGAGACCAGCCTGGCCAACACGGTGAAACCTTGTCTCTACTAAAAATACAAACACTATCCGGGTGTGGTGGCATGCATCTATAATCCCAGCTACTTGGGAGGCTGAAGCAGGAGAATCGCTTGAACCTGGGAGGTGGAGGTTGCAATGAGCCGAGATCATGCCACCGCACTCCAGCCTGGGCGACAGAGTTAAGACTCCATCTCAAAAAAAAAAAAAGAGTTGGTGTAATCCTTTCCACACACATATATACATAGATGTTATATGTGGTTGCCTTCTGTTCCTACTGATATATATTAATAGTATGGCTGATTGCATTATTGGTTTTGTTTCTTCACTCCCCTGTAATAAGACAACACATACACACCTTTTGCCATATAACCTCATAAAGTTTTCCCAACACAGGCTCTATACTTCCCTACTCCACTGATGTTGGGCTTGGCTATGTAATTTGCTTTAGCCAGTGGAATGATAGTTCTTGTGACACAGCAGAGGCTTGAAATGTGCTTGTGTGATTTCATTTGGTCTCTTATGTTTCTGTGATCCATGAGCAGAGCGTGCCCTGGGTAGCTGCTGCAACTTCTGCCACATTGGGCAAACCTGAATCCAGTTCACATGGAGGTGTCTAGCCCAGCCGACCCACAACCTGAAAAACAGCTGCTTGGGCTGAACTGGATCTAGATCAGCTAAAGTACAGTTGCCTTAGAAATTTGCGTGAGACTGACTAGACAGAGAGCAAAAACAAGAGAAAGAAAAAATTTATCTGCAATGACTGGCTAGAAACCTGGACAGATTCCTGGCAACACAGCTGTGCAAAAGCAGCCCCGCAAGCAAAACTGAGCCAGGAGACAGGGTTCTGATCCCAGGCATGGGCCTTGGCAGCTGAAACTTTTTAGGCTGGGCCTCTCCCTAGCCAGTTCAGGCAGCCCCTCCTCTGAGGCCTCACTAACTGTTCTCCCTTCTCCAAGACTTCAAGATTCCTTCCTAGTGAGTTTTCTTTTTTCTTTTAGATGGGAGTCTGGCTCTGTCACCCAGGCTGGAGTACAGTGGCATGATCTCAGCTCACTGCAACCACCACCTCCTAGGCTCAAGTGATTCTCCTGCCTCAGCCTCCCGAGTAGCTGGGACTGCAGGGCACACGTCACCATGCCCAGCTAATTTTTGTATTTTTTTTTTTAGCAGAAACAGGGTGTCACCATGTTGTTCAGTCTGGTTGCAAACTCCTGACCTTAGGTGGTCAACCCGCCTCGGTCTCCCAAAGTGCTGGATTACAATCTTGAGCCACCATGCCCGGCACCTAGTGAGTTTTTCTGTTTTTTTTTTTTTTTTTTTTTTTTTTTGAGTCAGGGTCTCCCTGTTGCACAGGCTGGAGTGCAGTGGTGAAATCATGGCTCACTGAAGCCTCAACCTCCTGGGCTCAATCGATTCTTCCACCTCAGCCTCCCAGGTAGCTGGGACTACAGGCATGCACCACCATGCCCAGTTAATTTGTGTATTTTTTTGGTAGAGATAGGGATTCGTCATGTTTTCCAGTCTGGCCTTGAATTCCTGAGTTGAAGTGAGTTGCCTGCCTCCACCACTCAAATTGCTGAGATTACAGGTGTGAGCCACTGCACCCAGTCTGTTAAATCTTTTTTCAATTAATAACAACTTCTTTTACAGACAGGGTTTCTCACTCTGTTGCTCAGTCTGGGGTGCAGTGGCACTATCATAGCTCACTGCAGCCTTGAACTCCTGGGCTCAAGTGATCCTCCTGCCTCAGCCTCCATAGTAGTTAGCACTATAGGCATGTACCACCACATCCAGCTAATTTTTAATTTTGGTAGAGACGGGGTCTCCCTATGTTGCCCAGGCTGGTCTCCAAATCTCAGCCTCAAGCAATCCTCCTGCCTCAGCCTCCCAAAGAGCTGCGATTACAGGTATGAACCACCACACCCAGCTTCCGTGACTTAAAAGAAAATTTTTTTAGACAGGGTCTTACTCTGTCACTTGGGCTCAAGTACTGTGGTGCAATCACACCTCACTGCAGCCTCGACTTCCTGGGCTCAGGCAATTAATTCTCATCCTTTGGCCTCCTCTGTAGCTGGAACACAGGCGCACACCACCACATTCAGCTAATCTATTTTTTGCAGAGATGGGTTTTCGCCATGTTGTCCAGGCTGGTCTGGGACTCCCAGGCTCCCAAAGTGTTCCAACCACAAGCATGTGGGCCTTCAGTGGTATCAACCTCATCTCCCAGAGGCAACAACAGCTAGTATTCTTCCAGTTTTTACCGCCCCCCACCACCTCAATCCCACCCCTGCAGCCTTTCCAAGTGCCACAGCATTGTTTCAGTTTCTATCTTAGAAGGCCCTGAGTCTGTGTCCTATCTCCCTGGGGGCATTCAAACCTTAGTCCCTAGCCTGAGGCCCACCTATACCCAGACCTATTGTCTTGGAGACACTGTGACTTTAATACTCACTTAGGCCAGGGGCAGTGGCTCACACCTGTAATCCCAGCACTTTGGGAGGCCGAAGCGGGCAGGTCACCAGAGGTCAGGAATTCAAGACCAGCCTGACCAACATGGAGAAACCCCGTCTCTACTGAAAATACAAAACTAGCTGGGCGTGGTAGCGCATGCCTGTAATCTCAGCTACTTGGGAGGCTGAGGCAGAAGAATCGCTTGAACCCGGGAGGCAGAGGTTGCAGTGAGACGAGATGGCGCCATTCCACTCCAGCCTGGGCAACAAGAGCGAAGCTCTGTCTCAGAAACAAAACAAACGAACAAAAAAACCCAAACCAAACCAAACAAAAAAACCCCACTTATATTCAGGATGAATTCTGCCTTCTTTTTTGCCACCTTGAGATTTCCATTTGTCTTTGAAATAGGCTATTTGAAAAGTAAGTGATGCTACTTTGGTCAGCATCCCCATTTATTCAAATAAATGGGGGTTTAAGAGGTGGGTACCTACCTGAGTTAGCTCAGTCAACCATGCTGATTTGGTAATTTGCATTTTTCCTAGGATTTTTTTTTTTTTTAAACAGTTGGAATTATCCCATATACACAATTTTGTTTTTCACTTTTCTAATTAACAACATACATTTCCCCATGGGCTTGTGTCTCATCTCTCAATCCCCAGTGTTTAGCAAAGGACCAGGCTCAGGGGCACTTACAAATGTTTGTTGAATCCAAGGACATCCTATATTATAGAAATGAACTTTGGAAAGACCAGTTAGCGTGGGTGGGTGAGGAATGCCAGAGACGGGGGAACAGAATGACGTATACCATCAGGTTTGAAGACTTGAGGGTTATCGAGGGTTTGTCATAGGAAGTTCACCATGGAGTTCTTGGAACCATACAACACACAGAAGCAAGGTCCTCTCTTTCCAGGTATGGCTAGAAATGTTTACCAACAGCTGAGACTCTGATTCCTAGGGTGGGATGAGGAAGCCAGCCTCAGCTGCTGCTGCATTTCCCCCCATTTTTCTCATTACAGGAGCCAAGAAAACTGTCAAAGCAGATGATGCAAGAGTGAAGCTGATTCAGAAATACTCAATCCCCTCCGGAACATCTCTAAGAAACGGATAGACCAACCTGTAAGCTTCCATCTGGAGGTACCTGGGGAAAGGCTTCTGACATTGAAGTCAGTAAGAATCCCTAGTGGGCCAGGTGTGGTGGTTCATGCCTGTAATCTCAGCACTTTGGGAGGTCAAGGCGGGCAGATTGGTTGAGCTCAGGAGTTCAAGACCAGCCTGGGCAACATGGTGAAATCTCATCTCCACGAAAAAACAAAAAAACAAAAACCAAAAAAAGCCAGGCATGCTAGCTCGAGCCTGTAGACCCTGGAAGGCTGAGGTGGGAGTATCACCTGAGCCTGAGGGGTTGATGCTGCAGTGAGCTGTGATGGCGCTACTGTACTCTAGCCTGGGTGACAGAGGAAGACCCATCTCAAAAAACAAAACAAAGCAAACAAACAAATGACCTCTAGTGATTATAGCCACAGGGAGACAAGTTCAGTTTGTAATTTGCTACAGTGAAAAAATATCTGGCTTTCTGTAGAGGGAGTGGGAACAAGGCAATGCTGGCCTTCACGCAATCAGAAACTTGACTTGTACCCGTTGAAAACCTGTCATGTTTAAGGCTTGGGTTTTTTTTCTTCTAGTAAAGACACTTTACTGCCATCTGCTGGAAAAGCATCAGAAATTTTCCAAATGCAAACATCTATGGCTTCCCTATAACGTAGCATCCTTTTACTGTACAGTCTGCACAACTGTACAATTCAGAAGAGAAACCAACATTTGGTGTAACTCTACCATATGCCAGACATCTGTCATCGAACCTGAACAACCACTCTATGAAATCAGTACTTATACTCCAATTTAACAGAGAGAAAATATTGGGACCTCTGGGGAAGGGAGGAAGAGGGTATCACCAAAAAAGGGCAAAAGGGGGGCGTGGTCTGTATTGGTAATGGAAATTCAACTTGGGTGGTAGGATTATGGATGTGTTACAGCTTTCTTTATAATTTGGTACATGCCTAGAATGTTTTACAGTAACAGTTTTGTTTTTTTTTTTTGAGACGGAGTCTTGCTCCGTTGCCCAGGCTGGAGTGTAGTGGCACGATCTCGGCTCATTGCAAGCTCCGCCTCCCGGGTTCATGCCATTCTCCTGCCTCAGCCTCCCGGGTAGCTGGGACTACAGGCGCCCACCACTACGCCCGGCTAATTTTTTGTATTTTTAGTAGAGACGGGGTTTCACCGTGTTAGCCAGGATGGTCTCCATCTCCTGACCTCATGATCCACCCGCCTTGGTCTCCCAAAGTGCTGGGATTACAGGTGCAAGCCACCGCGCCCAGCTACAATAACAATTTAAATCACCTGTGAAGAAAAGATTCAACGAGGTTAACTGATCCAAAAAATCACATTGCCAGACAGAACTCTATTAGAGGTAGGCCACTTGCAGTAACATTACATTGCTTATCTGATGGTTAAATTTAGCACAGAATCAAAGGAGAGCTATAAAGTCTAGGAAGTACTTATTTACTTAGGATTGAGTCCAGAACATCTTGTGACACCTTCTACATATCTGTTTTACTTGGAGAATAGTCTGAATTTTCTATTACAGGTTGAGCATTCCTAATTTGAAAATATAAAATCCTCAAAAATCTTAAAATTTTTGAGCATCAACATGATGCCTAAAGTAAATGCTCATTGAAATATTTCAAATTTCAGATTAGGAATATTCAACTGGCATATATTCTGCAAATATTCCAAAGTCCAAAAAAATTCAAAACACTTCTGGTCTGAACCATTTTGGATAAGGGATATTCAACCTGTATTACATACAGGTAATATAGCAAGGGAAAAGCAGGGAGACTGAAGCATCTAAGTCTACTAAATTGGCCAGGATCATTCCTTAGCCTTCAGATACCTATTTATCAGGGTCCCTTAAATAAAGTTACTTCTCATGTTAGTTCAGTCTGGCCTGTGGCTTGTAATTACAGCTGCAAACTCAAGGACAAAGTTCTTATGATTTTGAGATGCTCTTTATGCTACAATACTTTCTTTTACTTTGTGTGTGTGTGTGTGTGTGTGTGTGTGTGTGTGTGTAGGGAGAGTAAAGAGGGTGGCAATGGAGTGGAGAGTGGAACTACAATTTATTAAGCACCTATTATTACAAGCCAAGTGGGGTGTTGAGCATTTTTCTTGTGCCATTCTATTCAATACTCTTCGATCCTGAGGGAAAATGAACCTACTTAAAAAACAAAACAAAACAAAACAAAAGGTTTTAATGAGGATTGCATAAGACATGCAAGGTCACCAGGGAGTTTACATGCAAGTGGGGAGACACAAAATAATACAACAAAAGTTCAGGTATTCTGAGGAAAAAGAAGGGCAAGGATAGTGATGACAGTAGGGGAAGCAGGACTCAAGGTAAAAAAATTTTAGACTCATTTTTTGAGGAAGGAACTGAGGATGACCTTACTACATAGCCTTTTTGGTTAAGTGTTTCTTTAACTAGGAAAAGGCCGTGGGAAGACAGCCTGTCTACTATGCAAACCCAATTCCAATCTTGGAAGAGAATCTCCTGGTGGGACAAAATTAGGTTTTTCAAGAGATACTTAAATGGTCAGTTCTAATTATAACCATACTTGTCAAAAGGCGAAGCAAAGATGAAAGTTAAAAACTGAGAAGAAATTAAAATTCCCACATCTGTCAACCAATCTCTAATTTTCTCTGCTACTTTAGGACTACAGTAATTAGCCATACCCTGAGGATCTACTTTACAAAATATATTGTCTGACCAGTCCCACTCTAACAATTTAATCTATCTCATGTAAGTTGGACAGGCATTTCAAGTACAAGAAACAGAATTCAAAACGTGAAAACTGAGCCATCTATCACACACGGTGTCGGTTGGAGAAGCATATTGCTCAGGCTGCAGGGACATTTCATTTATTTAAATGTTTTTATTAAAAAAAAAAAAATTAAAGACCTTCATGGCACAACTTCTTCCCAGCACAATTATGTTTTAGTTATACCAATTACAATACAATTACAACCAATAAATCAAGGTGGGGGAGGGACTTCTGGCTTCAAACTTAAAGAAAAGCAGAGGAAGAGGGGAGGGACCACTTCAAACAAAGTTTAAAAATACTTTAAAAAATCTTTCAGAGTAATTGCCAACATAACTTTTTATATCGGCCATTCCATCTCCTGCCATCTAAGCAATGCAGACACAGGTAGTGCTGAGAAATAAAGTGTCCCAATACAAGGTATACAGATGAGGTAATTTACAACAACACGTAAGTTGTTACTCTGTAAACCCTTGCCTCCCCCCAACCCCCCACCCAACTGGGTCTTTTGTTTTTTTGTTTTTCTCTCTCCATGCTTCTGCAGTGACTCTAAGTAGCATTTTTAAAAACTTCTATTTATTTTAAAAGGCTCTTGGGTGGCACCTCAGAGTCCTCTGCATTCACCTTCGGTTTCTTCCAAGGTCTGATGGGTGTAAGGAGGTCCAGCTGTCTGCAGCTCTCCGCATCAGCCTAAGCTACACCTAAATTTCCGAGCTACAAGGATCGGGTGTGAAGTCTTGATTTACAACCCTCTCCCCACCTCAAAAGAAAGAACTCATTAGTTATAAGTGTCCTGTTCAAATCACAATCCAGTGCAAACATAATCACAAATTGCATCTCTGGCACATCTGGTGCTTTTAGCTTCTGCACAAATTCAACATGGTAACCCTCACAGCATTCTAGGGCATAAAAGGGTCAAGTACAATAAATATCCACTGTAAGTGGTCATAAGGAAGAAAATCACCCTGCCACACAGTCAGAATGTTTTCCCTTCAACTCTCCCTATTGTTGAGAAGCGCTATGAAAGGAGGCTTTAGCGTCCTCTAAAGTTAACCATTAAATTCACTAAAGCCACCACCTTGATAAAGTTACTAAAGCCAAGATGGGTTACAAAGTTAGATAAGTTCATTAAATTCAACTCCCCAAACAATTACGTTTACCTATGATGCCTAGGTGAGAAAGGCCTGTGAATCTATAAAGGTAGGAGAATGGGGAACTAAGATTTTAGGCCTTAAAGTATGTTGGAAGAATTTTTCCTAGTTCCCACAAGCAGCTACTGTAATGAATTAACAGGAGAAAATACAGAGCTGATGGTTTTGCTATTGTGCTTAAAAAACTAGGCTTCCTCAGTGAAGCACCTGATAAACTTAGGTGGTTGGATTACAGTGGAAAGTCCACTTTACACACACACACACAAACACACAAAAACTGGCGACTTTTTCCATCCCCAATCCCTGCACTGCTGAGACACAAAATGAGTTTTATGGCAAAGGATCCTTAATCCCCAGAGACGCTTTGGCTTGTGGTGCTTTTTTTTAAGGCCTCTCTGCCCTGCCCGGTACCATGGGTCGAACGAGGGGTGTATAAAAGTGGGGGCCTTGGGAAGCCTCCACGGTACAGGGCTGCAGGCCCCTCAGATGTGAACATGAGACACCCACCCAGCAAGACCTTTACACAGGGAACTTAAATCTAACCTTGATAAATAAAACCAAACGTTTATTTACACCAAAGAATTCCAACACTGGATCTTTCACATATGAAGGACAAAGTATTATATATATACACACAGCAAGGGGTGGCAAGGCTGTAACAAGAGAGTTTATAGTTTTCCCACAATTACAGGTCTACCATTTCAGCTTCAATGGAGATAGTGGCTTTGCTCCTATCTCTCAAGATACATTTACAAGACTGAGGAGCAGGTCTTCTCACTGGATGGCATGTGAGGGAAGGGGAAGGTCAGAGGAAAAGAAGGTAGAAAGCTTAAAATGGAACTCAGTGTGGCCACATCTCCCATTAGCTCTAGCATGAAACCTGTATAGACAATGTTTGTTTCTTTTGTAAAAAGCAATAAGTTATGCCCAGTAACTAAATGAATTCAAAATGGCCAAGACAAAGAAAACTGAGAAAGATTTTGCCTTCCCCCTCCTACCAGCTATGGAGCACAGCATATTGGGAGATGAATAGGGAAAACACCAAGGTAAGGAGCCTGGGAGGGAAGGTATCAAAATTTTAAACTGAACTAAAACTAAAATTATAAATGAGTTGGATTTAGGGTTAGATCAATAAGACATGATTCTTACTGAACAGAAGTTTTTAGTATCTGTCTGCATTTCGGGTAGATTTTCAACATCTCGATGTAACTAAGACACACTTCCACGAGAGCCATTAGGATAACCCCACTGAAGCGCTTATGGAGTAAAGTGATGTAAGAGACCAGCAAGCAGTCCACTGCTCCTACAGATTGGGTCCTCCCTTCCTTCTTTCCTTCCTGCCTCCTTTCTTCCCGCCTCCCCTGAGAAGCTACATTTTTGTAATCTCTGAAGAAGAGCACGAGATACCAACCCCCTAAAGTGTGGGATGGTGGAGGACAATGGTGGGAATGGGAAGAAATCTCCACCCAAATGCAGCAGCCGGGATTGAGGCTGGTTTATCTTTGCTCTTTTGTGACGAGGAACTAAATTTGGGAGGGGAGAAAAAAAATTTGTCCATGAAATATTCCACCTGCAGGTAATTTTTCAGGGAATCCCCTGAGTTATGAAAAGTTCGAGTTAAAAAAAAAAAAAAAGAAAAAAGAAAAAAGAAAATCAGCCTATTATAATTTTTTTTTTATGACTGAACTACTATAAATCCACAAGCAACGGTTCAGACACGGTGCTTCTGAAGTGTTTCACCCCTCCCCACCAGGCGCAAGCTGCATCAAGGAGAGGGTGGACTCCCCCACCTCTGCTCAGGCATCAGGAGACAGATAGGGCCGTTACTGCTGAGCGCCAGCGGCAGCTGGAACAGGCATCCCAAGGGGGTTGGCAGCAGCAATCACTGGTGAGCCTGCCAGAGGTCCAAGGGGTGAAGGGGTTGGCACTGAAGAAATCCCTGAAAGAAAACAGCTGTCAGTGAGCCAAAGACACCAACCATGGCAATATTACCAGTTTCTCATAGCACTCACTGCAAAAGGAACACAATAATTCTCTATTGAAGACTTCTTAGCCAGATTTTTACTTATACTTCAAGTCTGATCCTCAAATATTCAAGTTAAAGTGGCAAGTCCTAATCAATTTAAGAGGCAGGTAAAGATATCTAGACTTGGACAGCTTAAGGAGTTTGTCCAAGGTACACGATTAGCAAGTGGCAACCATGGTTTGGATTCTAACCCAGGCCTGTCTAGGGCAGAGATGTCCAACCAGGTGACCAGTAGCCAACCACATGTGGCTGCTGAGCACTTGAAATACGGCTAGTGCAACTGAGGAACTACATTTTAAATTTTATTCAATTGCAATTAAATAGCCTCATATGGCTAGTCACTACCATACTGAACAACACAGGACTGCAGTCAAAGCTCATGTGCTCTTACACCATGCTGTCTTGATAGCTGGCAGCTTTCAAAATTACTAAAAGTCAATTTGAATGGGGAAAGAGCACTTTCTGTCTAAGCTAAAATTGTGTTTTGGAATTTATTTCCATTTGATTTCTTCTACCTCTCTAATCGTGTGTGTGTGTGTGTGTACACACACAGGTAATATATTCACATGGTTCAAAATACAAAAGGTTAAAAAAGTATACAAAGGCCAGGTGCAGTGGCTCACACCTATAATGTCAGCACTTTGGGAGGCTGACATGAGTGGATCACCTGAGGTCAGGAGTTCAAGACCAGCCTGGCCAACATGGTGAACCTCCCCCTCATCTCTACTAATAATACAAAAAAATTAGCCGGGCGGTGTGGCACATGCCTGTAATCCCAGCTACTTGGGAAGCTGAGGCAGGAGAATCACTTGAACCCAGGAGGCGGAGGTTGCAGTGAGCCAAGATCGCACCATTGCACTCCAGCCTGGGAAACAGAGTGAGACAAAACAAAAAACCCAAAAAAGTATACAGTGAAAAATCTCCCACACCCTACTGCTTGGCCAACTTATGGCACCATTTTTGGGGGCATATCCTTCCAGAGATATTTAACACATGTACATGAATATAATTTTATAAGAATATGCATATAAGAATCATATATAGGCCAGGTGCAGTCGTTCATGCCTATAATCCCAACACTTTGGGAGGCTGAGCTGGCTGGATCACTTGAGGTCAGGAGTTCGAGACCAGCCTGGTCAACATGGTGAAACCCCATGTCTACTAAAAATACAAAAATTAGCTGGGCATGATGGCAGGCGCCTGCAGTCCCAGCTACCTAGGAGGCTGACGTGGGAGAATCACTTGAACCCAGGAGGCAGAGGCTGCAGTGGTTGAAACTGTGCCACTGCACTCTAGCCCGGGTGACAGAGCAAGACCCCGTCTCAAAAAAAAAAAAAAAAAAAAAAAATCATATATGAGAACACTATTTATACATTCTTCTCCACTCCTGCTCTTAGACCTGGCTCTGCATCTCACTTTTTTTGAGACAGACTCTCACGCTCACCCAGGCTGGAGCGCAGCGGTGGGTGCAATTTTGGCTCACTGCAATCTCTGCCTCCTAGGTTCAAGCGATTATCTTGCCTTAGCCTCCAAGTAGCTGGGATTAAAGGAGGGATTAAAGGAGCCTGCCACCATGCCCAGCTAATTTTTTGTATTTCCAGTAGAGACAGGGTTTTGCCATGCTGGCCAGGCTGGTCTCGAACTCCTGACCTCAAGTGAGCCAACTGCCTCAGCCTCCCAAAGTGCTGTGATTACAGGCATGAGCCACTGCACCTGGCCCTGCATCTTGCATTTTAAATTTCATATTATTATATTGGAGTTGGAGATCTAACAGAACGTGAAACACTTATTCATTCTTTTCTCTGGCTGCATCATAGTCCATTAAATGGATATACCATAATTGATTTAACCAGTTTCCTACTGATAGCTATTCTCAATGTTTTGTTATTACAAATAAGGCTACAAATAAGTTTGGATATACATTACTCTGTACAGAGGTAGGATACTCAAGGGGTAAATTCTAGAAGGCAGCTAGTTCTTTTTTTTTTAAAAAAGGGGGAGGGGAACAGCAATTATTTGAGGGTATGTAAGTAAATGCCTTCACTACCACAGTGCACCCACTTGGATGTTGCCTACATGTCTAATTCTCATGCTATGTGCCTGTAGTTCCTTTGGAATAATTGGGTCCTCTATAAAGATTCACTATACATCATAATGATTCAATAATGAAAAACAATTTTACTTATGTTTTTACAACTGATGGGCACTCTATAGTTACTGTGGCAAATAACACAAAATTGTCCTTGTACACATACACACCTATGCACAAACCCCACCTCTATACCCATTTCTTAACATTGTTTCTAAGGGCCACGTAACTACTGTCATTTCAAACTATAAGATGAAATGGTGTTTTTCCTTTTCATGGCTTGGCATTTTCAAACCCCTATGCCAGAAATTTTCAGTTAGGAATGCTGGAATTCTAGCCTAAAAGGGGATACCCTACTCAAGACAGTTTTATTAAAGTATACCAAGTGTCAAGCATGCTGAAACCTGGTTAAAAAAAAGTCATAAGGCCACCAGTACAGAGAGAAAAGGTATACAAGAAATCAGATCACAAAGCTAAGAATAGTAATTGACTTCCACATTTTTTTGAAGAAAATTTACCAATGAACTGACCTGACATCATATTGGCGCTGCTGACGGGCGTACTGCCCCCTGGCATGCTAGATGAACCCATTCGAGCCTGGTCCTTCACAACAGTGTCTAAAAAAGAGACAAAAAGGCTAGGTTCTGTTTTGCTTGAAAGATTAAACTAATGGTCTGGGAGCCTGAAAGCAGCCAGCTTCATTCTTTGCGTTTTATTTATACTCTACATTATTCCCCAAAGAACTTAAGGTGGCAATTGCCTTCACCATTAGACAAGTGGTAAAAAATAGAAATAGCTTTCCGATCAAACTGTGGTAAAAGCTAACCCTTCAACCAAATGGTAGAAAGATGAGGTAATTATTTATAGTAGAGCTAATTTAAAATGAAGCTGGTCCTGTTGAGGTTTAATGGAGACAAGACACTGTAACTTGGCAAAGACAGTAATACATTACCAGTGTGCCCACAGCTCAGTACCAAGTAGGACAAAGCTATAGGTCCATGTAGGTTAGGGCTATGACCACATTCTCTATCCCAATCAGCCTGTCTGCCTGCTTCAGGTACAGGAGACTGGGCAAAAGTATAAATGATTCACTAGAAAACCATTACACTATTACCAAAGGAAAAATGTAATGTTGTAGCTAACATCACAGTAAGGATGGGGTGGATCTAAGTGGTATTTTCACTTAGAAAGGCACAGGTGGCTATATTCGCAAATCTAAGTCAAGGTGTTCATACAGTATTAAGATTTGTAAGCCTCATTAGCCCTTTCCAATGAGTGATTACTAGAGAAAGGACAGATACAGGGCTGTGTATTCTAATTCAAACCATTCCAGACTGAGGTGTCATCCTCACAGTATGAAAGAAGTGTATTTAGGAATGCTCTTGTGTCATGTATTCTATTAGAGAAGAATTCTTCCAAAAATTCTGCAATGTAGTTGCCATCACTATCCCCACTGAAAGAATCTGAGGCTCAGTGTGGGTGAACTAACTTTGCAGCAAGCCAACAGGAGCTGTGATTACGACTGTTCTATAGGACTCTGGGCCTACACAAACTCAGTGGGCTAGATATCTGGACTCACAGAAATAGGGGTGTTCCATGGCCTCTCTTGCAGTAAGCCGTGACTGGTGGTCATATCGCAGCAGTTTGTCCAGGAAATCCAAGGCCTCAGGGCTGACAAGGTGCTGATTTTCACTGTGGACAAAGCGTTCCCATCGCTTTCGAGAGTGTCTGCAGGACCAAAAGAGGGAATGAGAAATGGGCCACGTGGGCAGAGAAGTTCAACATTTCATTTCTACATTTTTCTTAGTGGCTAAAAGCCCAGCCAAAAGCAAAGAGGGATCAAAACTCAAGAGAGTAATCTTGCACCACTGTGCCACTGAGTGGGACAACAAAGCTAACTGGACACTGGAAATAACATAGGTAGAGTAAATAAAGACATCTGAGTCCTCTCAGTTTTAAGAAACATAATTCAGGTTACTTGACAGGACGTGACTGCTTCTGTGTAGCAAGGAGGGTCAGACGGCTGAGCTCACCAGGCCTATTTCCCATCCCCACACATATTCGTGGCATCTCTGCCACTTGGCCAGAAAAAGCCTTTGCATCAGGAAAGTCCGTCTCCTCCTGTTAAATGGTTAAGTGTTTAAGTACTGTATCTAGTCACTACTGTTAGAGTTGGTTGTCTGCATATAGTCTTTTTTTTTTTTTTTTGTGAGATAGGGTCTCACTGTTGCCCAGGCTGGAGTGCAGCCACATGTTCACGGCTCTCTGCAGCACTCCCTCCTGGGCTCAAGGGAAGCTCCTGCCTCAGCTTCCTGGTAGTCTGGACTACCGGCACACATCACCATCCAGGGCTGCCTTTTTATTTTTTCATGGAGTCGAGGGTCTCATTATGTAGCCCTGGCTGGTCTCCAACTCCGGGGCTCAAGTGATCCTCCTGCCTTGGCCTCCTAAAGTTCTGGGATTACAGATATAAGTCACTGTGCCCAGCCTGCACATCAGTCTTAAAGCATGCATTTTCTATTTCAATTTCTTTCTCTTGGAGAGAGGTTTTTCACTTAAAGAAGCAAGGTAAATGAAGACAGATTTTGATTTTTGCCTCAACTGTAACCCTTCTACTAGAATCTATACTTCATTCATTTTGTAGGAATCCTCTAGCTATAATCCCTCCATTAGACTCCTATAAGTGAATTTGAATAAAGGGCCATTCAATGCAATGCCTTTATCAGAGGCCTGCTCAATGCAGCATCCTGT
Organism: Theropithecus gelada; assembly: GCF_003255815.1. Lineage (NCBI taxonomy): Eukaryota > Metazoa > Chordata > Mammalia > Primates > Cercopithecidae > Theropithecus > Theropithecus gelada. Next base: position 71,820,222 of record NC_037678.1, read on the forward strand.
GGCACTGGACCACTGACATTCTGACAGTGTTGGCGAAGAGAATGTAACTGTTTTGAAGATCCTAAGTGCCAGTTCACACCCAAAGTGCTTAAGCCACAGACGCACGTATTTTGTTTCATGACTTACCTGCCCAAGATATCATTGAAACGTGGATCTAATTCAATGTTGTATTTGTCAATATAGTCATATAAATCTTCTGTCCCCAGAACCTTGGCTATCCTCACCAACTAGTATTAAAGAAAGACAAAAACCCATACCACAAGCATATTATATTATCAAATCAACAATTAATAATGACTGAATTAACATAAAGGGGTCATCATGTCTATAGGTATGAATGCTGCCTCCTAACAGTTTTAGACTTCAACTCAATGGGATAGTGTTAGAAAAAGCAAACTACTTTATAAACCGGTTTCTTTCTCTTGAAATGTCATCCTGGCAAACTCTTATTTTTCTCCCCTCAAAACCCAATTGAAGATGTCACTTCTTTTGGGAAGCTCCCATTGCACACTCAAACCACTCATCGCTACTGCCTTTTGTGCCTTGTCCACACTTCTACTCTGAAGTTATGACTATAATCTATTTTGTTGTATGTTTGACTCCCTTACAAGATCAACTATGAACTACTCGAGGGAAGAACTATTCTTTCTTTTTCTGTATTCCTCAGTACTGCATGACTTGATACAGAGTTATTGACTTTAATGGAATTCAGGTTGTATTCTTTAAATACATTAAAATTGGACACGGCACTCAAAGGGAACAAGGCAATGGTACCTTCCACAAGGTCCTAGAATCATTCTAGGTTCTTGTGAATGAAAGAGCCCTTGATCTTCAAGGGGGAAGTGGAGTTAGTTTAAGAAACATCTATAACTCAACCCATATAAAGAGACAAAAGGATCACAGAAATAATAGGCTAACATATTAGAGAAAACTTCGTATTGGAGAATAACGTTGTATTAGGAGAATTCTAAGGTAATGTCCTATTTTAAAAATCTGGATGACAATTTGTATGTATTCTTCACAATAAAACAAGCAATGCAAACGACAAGGACTAAGAGGGAAAGTCTGATTTCAAAAGGCTAAGCTAGTAGCTCCCAAAACATCAATCTAAGGATCAATATCAGGGTGGCCGAACAAACAGTGAACTGAAAATTATAGGCAGTCCCGTCTATCAGTGCATTAGACCAGTAAATTTTTCAATAGGTATAACATATATTACCTGATCATAATTGTCATGTCCATGGAAAAATGGCTCCTTCCGAAAGATCATACTTGCCAGCATACAACCCAAACTCCACATATCCAAACTATAATCGTACATCTGCATAAAAGTAAACTCAGTGTTATTATTTGTGAATCCCCAGGCTTGTCACTTCAAAATAAAAGATTAAAAAAAAAAATCACTCCACTGGCTCAAAATCAAAACACTAATAACATCTTCATCTATTTCTTTTTAGTCCTTTTTTTTTTTTTTTTTTTTTTTTTTTGGAGACAGAGTCTCACTCTGCTGCCCAGGCTGCAATGCAGTGGCACAATCGTGGCTCACCACAACCTCCGCCTCCCGGGTTCAAGCGATTCTCCTGCCTCAGCCTCCTGAGTAGCTGGAACTACAGGTGCGTGCCACCATGTCCAGCTAATTTTGTATTTTTAGTAGAGACGAGGTTTCACTATGTTGGCCAGGCTGGTCTTGAACGCCTGACCTCATGATCCACTCGCCTTAGGCTCCCAAAGTGCTAGGATCACAGGCATGAGCCACCGCGCCTGGCTAGTTTTTTCTTTCACGTATCTTTCACTAGGTTTTAAGATAATTTTTACTTTTTTTTTTTTTTTTTTTTTTTGAGACGGAGTCTCGCTCTGTCGCCCAGCCTGGAGTGCAGTGGCCGGATCTCGGCTCACTGCAAGCTCCGCCTCCCGGGTTTACGCCATTCTCCTGCCTCAGCCTCCCGAGTAGCTGAGACTACAGACGCTCGCCACCTCGCCCGGCTATTTTTTTGTATTTTTTTACTAGAGACGGGGTTTCACCGGGTTAGCCAGGATGGTCTCGATCTCCTGACCTCGTGATCCGCCCGTCTCGGCCTCCCAAAGTGCTGGGATTACAGGCTTAAGCCACCGCGCCCGACCTACTTTTTAAAATTTTTTATTTGAGACAGAGTCTTGCTCTGTCGCACAGACTGGAGTGCAGGGGTGTGATCTTGGCTCATTGCAACCTCAGCTTCCCAGGTTCAAGCAATTCTCTGCCTCAGCCTCCCGAGCAGCTGGGATTACAAATGCCCACCACCATACCCAGCTAATTTTTTTGTATTTTTAGTAGAGACAGGGTTTCACCATCTTGGCCAGGCTGGTCTTGAACTCCTGACCTCGTGATCCACCTGCCTTGGCCTTTCCAAGTGCTGGGATTACAGGCGTGAGCCACTGTGCCTAGCTTTTTTTTTTTTTTTTTTTTTTTTTTTTTTTAAGACACAGGGTCTTGCTCTGTTGCTCAGGCTGGAGTGTAGTGGCATGATCATAGCTCACTGTAACCTCCAACTCCTGGGCTTAGGCCTCGAGTAGGTAGGATTACAAGCATACACCACTATGCTCAGCTAATAAACATACTATTTTGAATTGTTTTCTTCACTTACACAAAAAAAACCCCTCCAAATTGTTGGCCCATGGAGACCATCTAATGTGTATCATTAGTATTTTATTACATAAATGTTTCAGAATTTAATCTTTAATTTTCCTATAACAGGACAGTGTTCTGTTTTTCACAATTATTAGTAATACTGTACAAACTATTTTTATGCATAAAATGCTTTTTGAGCTCAGGGCTATAGCCTTAAGATCCCAAGAAAGAAATTCCTACAAGAACAAAGAGTCTGAAACTTTTAAAAACAACTGGTAATAACTTGGAAAGACTGGCATAAAAGATACTCCCAAGAAAACTTCAGATTTTTAAAACTTGGCAAATCTATTATTAATTTGGTTCCTTTCTCCTTTTTCTGTGAGGAGAAAGGAGGCTTCTTGGGGGAGCTGGGGAGAAGACCTTTATATTTAGTATACAATTCAGAAGAACAAGAAAACATTCTTGAATTTACTCTGAAAATTGGTTAAACTTAGTTACAGGATGGGCATGGTGGCTCACGCCTGTCATCTCAGCACTTTGGGGAGCCAAGGTGGGAGGATGGGTTGTGCCCAGGAGTTTGAGATCAGCCTGGGCAATATAGTGAGACTTTCTCTCTATACACAAAAAATTAAAAATTAGCTGGATGTGGTAGCGCATGCCTGTAGTCCCAGCTACTCAGGAGGCTAAGCCGGGAGGATCACTTGAGCCCAGAAGTTTGGGGCTGCAGTGAGCTATGATCATGGCATTGTACTCCAGCCTGGGCAACAGAGGAAAACCCTGCCTCAAAAAACGAACAAAAGGCCGGGCGCGGTGGTTCATGCCTGTAATCCCAGCACCTAAACGCACAAAATGATACTTTTTTTTTTTTTTGTAAATTATGTGCGAAATAAACACAGGCCCAAAATTATGCCTGCCCTTCTCTTCTCACCTGATAGTCTACAAGTAGCTCAGGACCTTTGAAGTATCGGGAAGCAACTCGGACATTATATTCTTGGCCAGGATGATAAAACTCAGCCAAACCCCAGTCTATTAGTCGTAGCTGAAAAAGAAAAAATCATGAGCAATTTTATCTTTCTTTAAGATACCCACATTGTGCCATTAGCATACTCTTGATAAAATACACCAGATACGCCACTCTGTTACTGAAACCCCTTCACCAACTACTTATGGCCTTCAGGATGAAAACAAAACTTCTCAGCTTGACATACAACTTTCTCCATGATTTTGTTCCTAAAAGACACAATCTCATTTGTGCTTTTACAAATTTCTTAAACTGCTCAATGACTAAAATGTCCCTATGACCCAGCCTATAATCCTATTGGTAAGCATCTCCTTAACTTTTGGGATATTTAAGTTAGCTCCTCAATGAAGTCTTCTCTAATTATCTAGATAGAACTGATCATTGCCTTCAGCCCCCTGAATTTTAGATATATTTCTTTAACAGAACCTAAACTCTTTATTACATGTTTTCTACCTTTCTTTTTCAATATGGATGACAAGCCCTAGGGGGTTTTATTCACCTTTGTAATTTTCAGAATTCAACATAATGCCTGGTATACAGGAGAAAAATGAATAAATATTTGCTGGATAGACGAAATAACAGAAAAGTCATACAATACAGCTTTTACCAAAACACATCTTAAATATGGAAAAAGGGGTAAGAGGTAAGCTTATCTGCCCACTGTGCACAGCACGACCATGATCTGAAGTGCCAGCAGTAGGCCCTGAGGAATAACATCGGACTCCTCTGGCACTAAGTTTACTGCCTACATCTCAAAACTAAACCTTTGATTACTCCGTGCAAAACTACCTCCACTCATAGTCTCCCCCTGCTCAGTTAAAGGTGATATTCATCCTGTCATATAAGCCAAAACTTAAGATTCACCCTGCATTCTTGTTTCCCTCAGACCTCACATTTAATCTGTCAACAAATCCTGAAGCCTCTACCATATTCTGACCATTATCATCACCTCCACTGCCACTGCCCTGATCCAAGCCACCACCAAGTCTTGTTTGATATACTGCCATAGCCCCTTCTCCTAATCGGTCTCACTGCTTTCATTCTTGCCCTCTAAACAGTTTAATAAATACTAAATAAATAGTTTAATAGTTATTTAAAAAATAATTAAATATTTTAAAATAAACATAAACAGCTTTTTAAAAGGATTGTTCAGGTTGCTATGGAGAGATTATAGATTCACAGGAAATTGCAAAAGTAGTAGAGATTCTCTGTACCCTTTACCCAGTTTCCCCTAATAGTAACATCTTACATAACTACAGTACAATATCAAAACCAAGAAACTGACATTGGTACAATTCAGAAAGATCTTATTCAGGTTTCACCAGTGTTACATGCACGCGCATGTTTGTGTGTGTGTTTCTATGCAATTTTATCATATGTGTAAATTCATATAATCTCAACAAGATACAGAACTGTTCCATCACCACACACGTCTTGTGTGTTAGCCCAACCCCTGGCAACCCCTCTGTTCTTGATCTCTACCATTTTGAGAATGCTACAGAAATGGAGTCATTGGCATATAACTCTTTTCGAGATTGCCTTTTTTCACTAAGCATGAGATCCACCCAAGTTGTTGCAGGTATCATAGTTCTTTCCTTTTTATTGTTGAGAAACACTACTTCATAATAATAATATATGGTATGGATATGCCAGTTTGTTTAACCATTCCCTCATTGAAGGGCACTTCCCTCGCCAACCCCCGCCTTTTTTTTTTGAGATGCAGTCTTGCTCTGTCACCCAGGCTGGAACGCAGTGGCATGATCTCGGCTTACTGCAACTTCCACCTCCTGAGTTCGAGCAATTCTCCTGCCTCAGCCTCCTGAGCAGCTGGGATTACAGGTGCATGCCACCACACTCAGCTAATTTTTTTTTTTTTAGTAGAGACGGGGTTTCACCATGTTGGCCAGGCTGGTCTCCAACTCCTGAACTCGTGACCTGCCGGCCTTGGCCTCCCAAAATGCTGGGATTACAGGCCTGAGCCACCGTGCCCAGCTTTTTCCCTCAATTTTAAGCTATTAAAAATATAGTTGCATTCATATACAGGCTTTTGTGTGGACCTAAGATTTTGTTGCTCTGAGATAAATGCCACTACAGGATTGTATGGTAAGCATATGTTTAGCTTTTCAAGAAACCAACAAACTATAAAACAATAGTTTAGCATTTTCCAAAATGCTGAACTTTACATTCCTACCAGCAATGTATGAGAGATCAAGTTTCTTCACATTTTTGTCAGCACTTGGTACCATCACCATTTTTCATTGTAGCTGTTCTAATAGATGTGTAGTTAACTGTTAAATTTCAAGTGAGAACATGCCAAAGCTTAGAAAGTGCAAAAGCTTGGCCGGGCGTGGTGGCTCACACCTGTAATCCCAGCACTTTGGGAGGCTGAGGCGGGCAGATCACAAGGTCAGGAGATCGAGACCATCCTGGCTAACACGGTAAAGCCCCGTCTCTACTAAAAATACAAAAAAATTAGCCAGGCGCCATGGTGGGCGCCTGTAGTCCCAGCTACTCGGGAGGCTGAGGCAGGAAAATGGCACGAACCTGGGAAGCGGAGCTTGCAGTGAGCCGACATCACGTCACTGCACTCCAGCCTGGGCGACACAGCGAGACTCTGTCTCAAAAAAAAAAAAAAAAAAAGAATATGCAAGAATATGCAAAAGCTCTCTATCTTCAGAGAAAAGGCCTAACAATGACCAATAAGGTTTTACATGATTTGGTTTTACCTCTTTGATCTCATTTCCTTCTTTCCCTGCATTCATTCTGTCCCAGCTTTATCCTTGAGGCTCTTCCAACATGCCAAACACATCCTTACCTCAAGGGATTTTGTACTTGCTATTTACTCTGCCTTGGGACATGTTTCTTCGTAAGACTGCATGGCTGGGTCCCTTCCAGTGCTCTCTAAAATGTCACCTTTCCAGTGAAACCTTCCTTTACAACTGGTTTAAAACTGCAAATACCCTCTTGCCATTCACTATTCTTGTTTTTGATTCTACATCAAAATAACTTTCTATCCCACCAGCCTCCCTAAATGTAAGCTCCTAAAAGACAAGCATTTATTGTATGTTTAGTTCACTCATATATCCCTAGCCCCTAGAATGGTGCCTTTGACATACTATGTGCCTAAAAAAATTTAGTTGCATAAACAAATCACCTACCTCCTCAAAGACCACAACAGATAAGTCATCATAGCTTGGTCACCTTAAAAAACTGAAATGTTACTGTATGTGGCCATTACAGCTCTCATGTAAAAACATTTGTAGACAATAGGGGCCTCATGACCAACCTACTAACAGAAATAGCATTTTCTGTATATTTCATCCACTTAACTGTGCACATTTAATTCTCATGAATACCTAGTTGCCTGCAGGGCAATTATTACCCACACTGTACAAGAAAGAAAAAGAAGGCAAATGAAGACAAAGTAGTGTCTCAGTAAACTAGTTATTCAACAAATAAGACTAGAAGCCACGTTTCTGGGCTTAGAAGATGAACATTTTGCCCACTATACTAATGTTTCCTTCTTGGTAGCATTCTTAGGAATATAAATAATAGTTCAAACATATTGATTTGTAAATTCATTCATTCACCAAATATTTATCAAGGGCCAAATAGGTACTAGGGTCTGTGACAAGGGATAAAGTGTTGAAGATGGGCAATTAACTACATCACGGAGATAAATAACACTTGTCCGTCTATCACTTTACCTTTCTGTGCTCATGATCAATCATGACATTATGGGGCTTCACATCTCTGTGCATAATTCCCATGCTGTGACAATAATCCAGGGCCTGTGGGAGCAACAGGTAAGAAAGGAGTTAGCCTGAATAATAGTTAAGAGTCCTTTACTTTTCCCTCCATGTTAATTTTCCTTTTAGCCTCACAATACCCCTGGGATTCAAGCTGAGGACAGTCACTTCCACAGCAATGCTTTAGAGACTTGTTCATGATCTCATAGTCAAGCAAACTCAGTTCTCTGAGCTTAGAGATCTTTTTCTGATATAGTTGTTTCAACATGTTTTCTGTCTTAAAAAGACCCAAAGTATACCCAAATTGCACCACTTCAAATTTTTCCGTCTTGTACAGATCCTAGATTATTTTCACAGACCCCTCAAAGAAAGAAAATAGATCTTTACTACAAACCTCTTATTCAAAGAACAGTAATTCTTTAGCAACTAAGAGTCTATAACAGAGGTTGGCAAACCACAGGCCAAATTTGGCCTGATGTCTGCTTTTGTAAATAATGTTTTATTGGAACATAGCCATGCCTATTTGTTTGCACATTGTCTATGGTTGCTTTTGTGGTACAACAGCAGAGCTGAACACTACATGGCCCACAAAGCCTAAAATATTTACTATTTGGCCCTTTAAAGAAGTTTGCCAATGCCTGATTTAGGTGATCAAATCCAATCTGAAATGTTTCCAACCTCAAGCTAAAGGGAACTGAGTACTATAATCTTCGGGGTTTGTTAATACCAGCCTTTTAGTCAACCGATGTTATTGGCCAAATTCTTGTCCTTCCTGAAGGGCAACTTGTGCTCCTACAGTTCCCAGGGCTAGGCAATCATATCTGTAACTTTCTAAAGCCTTGCTTGCCACACACTGCATGAGCCAACGGAAAGATCAAGTATCTCCGCTGGCACAATCTCCTCAGGGTACTTCTAAGGCTCCAACAGCAGACTTTATGTCAACTCTTGTTTAGTAAGAAACCTTAGCCAACTTTTAGCAATTCTCTCATCTAGAAAGCTGACTTTGTGACTACTGGGAACAAGATATTTGGTGACCCCACTTTAGAAAGGAAAGTAAATTTTCAATTAGCAATCTGTAAGCAGAAATTTACACAATCCTTAGGACAATTACCCTTTGAGAACTGAGTTGAAGTTTACTGTTTTATTTGTTGAATCTTCAGTGAAAGTATACCAAAAGCTAGCACATCAGGTGTTTTCACGAGTTTTGAAAAATTAATTTTAACTTACATAGGGGCACACACAGATTACAAATATTTGTTAAGGGGTCAGTCCCAGCTATTTTACAAACACCCTTTTTCAAATTGTTCTAAATTATACTCCTACTAGACCCCATTCCATAACCCTTGGCACAAGGGTTCTGATCCTATTATTAATTTTTATTTATGTATTTAGAGACACAGTCTCACTCTGTGCCACTGCACTCCAGCCTGTGCAACAATCATAGCTCACTGCTGCCTCAAATTCCTGAGATCCTCCTGTCACAGCCTCCCAAGTAGCTGGAATTACAAGCATGAGCCACCATGCCCAGCTAATTTTTAATTTTTTTGTAGAGACAGGGTCTCACTATGTTGCCCAGGCTGGTCTTGATCTGCTGGCCTCCAGCAATCCTCCTGCCTTGGCCTCCCAAGTAGCTGGGACTTACAGGTGCACACCACCATGCCCAGGTAATTAAAAAAATTTTTTTTGAAGAGATGAGGGTCTCACTATGTCACCCAGGCTGGTCTTTTGATCTCTTGGCCTCAAGCAATCCTCCTGCCTCAGCCTTCCAAAGTGCTGGGATTACAGGTATCATACTATTAACTTATTAAAAACTTATATAGAGGTCCCTTCTTTCAACATACTTTACAAAGTTAATTTGCTGGCTTTTCTACCATCAATTTACTATTTAACAAAGAGAAGACCAATTTAAAAAACATTTAGTATCCAAGGTTCACTTACCTTCAGAATCTCATACATGTAAAATCGAATATCATAGTCTGTTAACGTCTGGTACAATTGCTGTTAAAGACAAATGTTTGAGCCATGAAATAATGCTGACAGAAAGGCATTTTTCACCCTCACCCACAGTAATTCAAACCAAGACTTCGCTCATTTACCGTTGTTCCAAGATCTGTCCATTCACTGCTCTCTATTTCTCCAACACTACATTAATTTTAAAGAGATACTCTGGGTCTTCAACTCTTACTAGTGAAGAATTACTTAAACATATATTGCAGAAGCTATAATCCACTGTTAGAAACATATCGATCTAGATACGTTAATATGCACTGATACACACCTATAATTTAGTTTGTTTTTATCTTCAGATCTTCTCAAAAAAGACATTTTGGCAAATATACTGCCTCCTTACTAGGGAACTAACTCATTTTTGGCTTATATAGTTAGCCCTGCAGATCACCAGTGGGTATGCAGATGGCATGATGCCAAACCTGTTAAGTCAATTTAAAAAACTATTCTTGTTCCAATAGGAAAGTAAACTCTGTGAACAACTGTTATGTATCCTTTCCAGTTTCCAAAGAGTTGCAGAATGTTTTTTACATGGACATGTCTTTTTTTTTTTTTCTTGAGACAGGGTCTTACTCTGTTGCCCAAGCTGGAGTGCCGTGCTGCAATCATAACTCACAGCAACCTCAAACTCCTAGGCTCAAGTGATCCTCCTACCTCAGCTTCCCCAGTAGCTAGGACTACAGGCGTAAGCCACCATGCCCAGCCACACGTACATCTCTTTAAATGGTTAGCAATGTCTTCTGACAAAGTTTTTCTTGAAATTATCATTCCGACTCTAAAACAGCTCCTCTTCCTTTTTCCCTATCTCTGCAAAAGAATTCACTAATTTATTAATGTATAACATTCTGTATACTGGAGTGGTGGAAAGGCAAATCAAAGATCTTCTACAACTTTTACTCCAAAAGAGTAGCTACATTCTTCTGTAAAATTGGAACTGTATGAAATTAAGTAGGCCACTGGATAGACTGGAATTCTGAGATATCTCTTATAGAGGTTTGTGTTATGGCAGAATTTGACATTACCCTTCCTCGATCCCTGCCTTTTAAGATCTATCGCCCACAGTTCCTGAGGAATCCTAAGAAATAAGCAGTCCCTATTTTTATATATACAATATATTTCTTCCTGAACACTATTGTTTAAAGCGAATGCCATAAGGGCAGATCCTAAGTGAACATGTGTTGCTGCCTTCATTAGGTTGAACATCAGCAGAAACTGTCAACTAAGTAGTGAGAAGTAAATGTATTGGTCATTAAAAAGAACATTAAACAAATGGGCAAAATATCAAGATGCAGAAAGTGGACACTGCTTGTATAGGAGTTCTTCTATCTTAATTTGCACTGTAAGGATGAAAATCTTTTTAAAAACAAATTCGAAGCAAGCTCTTCTAACAGCATCATCCCCAAAGGCTATGTGGTCTAAAAACCCACTAGCCCGAAACAGTTGGTTATATATTATACCTTGAAGTCTGTGTTGTTTACGTGTTCAAAAACCAAGGCGGGGGTTCGTGACTAGGGGAAAAGAACAAAAACAAAAACACACATTAGCAATAGCCCTGACAGCTTTAGTGGGGACAATGTTTGCGGATGCTGCATGGTGAATTTGGCAGTCCTCGCCTCAGTAGTAAGAAACCCTCTATTGCTACAAGCCCTCCCCGCTCTGATTATCACCACACTTAGGTCATTTTTGGGATGGATTTCAAACAGAAGACATGGAGCTGAAGTCTCACCAGGCTCTAGGCAGCCCGACAATGCGCCCATCGCCCATCGGCATCGGACCTGAGTTTGCAAAATGGATTAACACATTTCAGTTTCCAGTGCTATCAGTCTCTTAGCCTAGAAGAATAAGAAATAGTCTGTGGGTGGAGGTCTCTTTGAAAGAAAGACCCAAGCTAGTTAAATGGTATATCTGATTAAGCACTTTCAAAGCAGGACTTAATGATGAGGGTTGGGGGAGGGAACAAAAAGAGGCCAGTTGTGCCCCAGGTCAAACACCATCTCAGCCCTGGTGGGCCTTGCTAACACCTACTATACTCACCACAGGGTCTTTTACAATGTCTGCCAGTGTGATGATGTTGGGACCTCCTCTCAAATTCTCCAAAATCTTTATTTCACGCTTAATTTTCTTCTTTTTTACTGGCTGAAAAAGGAAAAGTACATCAGCAAAAAAAAAAAAAGACACTCTTTTTCAGAGTATTTCAACATGTAGTGTAATACATAAATGGCTTACTTATGAGCACCTTGAAGGAAGAAAATGTCACTTTCGTCTCTGAATCCTTCTCCTAGCACTGTGCCAGGTATTCTGCAGGTACTTACAAACGTTGAATTGAAAGAAAAAAAGATTTCTATTCCAAAGACCAGACTTCTGCAGAATTAGTATTTCAATCATCAGTCTTGATGTTCATGTTTTAAAACATGTTAAACATGTTAATGTCTTAAAACCTTACAAAGTAGCAATTTAAATGGTTAGTAATACTAAAGAATATCTTGAAAAGCTTTTTATCAATTAGGATGAAACATGGGCCCTTTCCATTTCTTCCTCTAATCGGGGCCAACAACAAGGATGGTCAAAACATCTTTATGTAGCATAACCCTGAGGGTAAAGTGTGGGTCTTGGAGTCATAATGCCCAATGTGAAACCTACCTTTACTACCTGCTAGCTGTAATGGCAAACTACATAACCTCTCTAAGCCTTTCGTTAAGTGTAAAATGAATAACAAGAGTACCCATCTCATAAGATTGTTCCAAGAATCAAATGAGGTATTTGAAAGACTTCGGAATATGGCTGGAACATAACATAATAATAACTGTCTAGCCTGATCGCCAATACTCTTTTTTTTTCTTTTTGAGGTGGAGTCTCGCTCTGTCGCCCAGGCTGGAGCGCAGTGGCATGATATCGACTCACTGCAAGCTCCACCTCCCGGGTTCGCCATTCTCCTGCCTCAGCCTCCCGAGTAGCTGGGACTACAGGCACCTATCACCATGCCCAGCTAATTTTTGTATTTTTAGTAGAGATGGGGTTTCACCGTGTAAGGCAGGATGGTCTCGATCTCCTGACCTCGTGATCTGCCTGCCTCAGCCTCTAAAGTGCCAATACTCTTACAAATGAATCCCTCCATTCTAAAAAGAGTACTCTGCAGAGTGTATCTTAAACATTCCTTTGTCCTCACCCATCCTTTCCACATCTGTTCTAGTATGGAATCCTTTCCATTTTTTTTCTGAGGAGGGCCTTGGTCCAACTGTACCTCCTTTATAAAGCCTCCTCCTTCTTTTCTTTTCTTTTTTTGAGATGGAGTCTTGCTCTGTCGCCCAGGCTGGAGTGCAGTGGCACGATCTCAGTTCACTGCAACTTCCACCTCCCAGGTTCAAGGAATTCTCCTGCCTCAGCCTCCGGAGTGGCTGGGATTACAGGCACATGCCACCACGCCTGGCTAATTTTTGTATTTTTAGTAGAGATGGGTTTTACCATGTTGGCCAGGCTGATCTCGAACTCCTGACCTCATGATCCACCTGCCTTGGCTTTCTAAAGTGCTGGGATTATAGGCATGAGCCACCGTGCCTGGGCTTATAAAGCCTTCTCCTGAATAGTCGAAAACAGTCCTGGACCAAAGGAAATACAATGCAAACCACATGTGTAATTTTAAATGTGTTTCTTGTGTAGCCACATCAAGAAACTTAAAAAAGGACAAAATTAATATATTTTATTAATCTAAAAATCTTATTTTAACATATAAATCAATGTAAAAAATTACTAATCTATTTTACCTTCTTTTTTCTGTATTAAACCTTTGAAATCTAATATATTTTACCCTTACAGCATATCTCAATTCAGCCCAGCCACATTTCAAGTGCTTAACAGCCTCATGCGGCCTGTGTGCCTGCTGTACTGGACTGTGCAGGTCTTTTCCGAGAGTGCTGGTCACCTCAGACTGGATGCCCTGCATAGAACTCTTACAAGTTAAATACATCTCATCTCTTCATTTACAAGATTGGTAGTTACTAAAGTTTGATGACCAACAATCACCTGGATTTTTTTAACATACAGACTCACAGAACCCACCAAGATTTACTAAATCAGAATCTTGAGAGGGAAACGGGGTATTTACTTTTAGATACTTTGCAGGCTGATGATCCAGGTCCAGAAACTACTAAATAATATACTATAAATTCTTTTAACTTTGTCTTAAGCCTCAAGCACATGGTAGCAGAAAGCAAGCAGATTTTGACAGTTCTCAAAACCTGGCTTTGTGGTTGCGCAGTGTTCAGAAAAGCATTTAAATTTTTCTCATTGCTGAAAGGGACTATACTTGCCCGTCAGTGATTTACATACCACAGTTAGAACAGGTCCAATGCAAAGGGGTACCCAATAAATAGAAGCTATTTTACTGATGACTTCCATGTAGTCCACATTGAATTCAACCCACGACCTCTTACCCAATACAATATCTACCTAAGAAAGAAGATAATAGAAGTTTTCTCTTCCTGCTGGGAGATCTTTCTACCCTGCAGAGACTAACCCAACAACTTACCTACTGTTTTTCATTAACCCAATTGCTGGATTTTTTAGTGGGAAAAAAAGCTTCTGGTTGACAAAACTATTCAACAGAATCCTTCGAATCTATAAACTTAAAAAGCTGGTTTGTGACAGGCCAGGCAGCTGACTCAGGCCCTAATTTAATGTGATCAACGCAACTTTTTCTTATTAAATAAATAGGGGAGATTAAAAATTTTAAATATGGTTTACGAAGGAACTTCATCTATACTTACACCACCTACCCACAGTTACAGTAAAATATACAATACAGTTAGAAAAACTGAGCTGAGGCCGGGCGCGGTGGCTCAAGCCTGTAATCCCAGCACTTTGGGAGGCCGAGACGGGCGGATCACGAGGTCAGGAGATCGAGACCATCCTGGCTAACACAGTGAAACCCCGTCTCTACTAAAAAATACAAAAAACTAGCTGGGCGAGGTGGCGGGCGCCTGTAGTCCCAGATACTCGGGAGGCTGAGGCAGGAGAATGGCGTGAACCCAGGAGGCAGAGCTTGCAGTGAGCTGAGATCCGGCCACTGCACTCCAGCCTAGGCAAGATAGCCAGACTCCGCCTCAAAAAAAAAAAAAAAAAAAAGAAAAACTGAGCTGAAAAAAATCTTTCTAAATCACCCTTCACTCAAAACCATCAAGGGCTCACAATTATCTACAAGAGACAAGTCAGAATTTTAAGACTGCAAGGAAATGCAGAGATTTTTTCCAGGCCTTCACCAACTTAATCTCTCTTTCCAAGTTCAACTCCTATATATGGTCACATAACATCTTTCACACGAAATAATTCTCTCACTTTTCCCTCTTCCTCTTTTCTTATCTTGGTGCACTCTATAGCCTGCTTCCCTTCACCACTTCCACCCAACACCTATCCAAATCCTCCTCCCATTTAGCCTGAAGACAGCTCCAGGGAGCTTTACCTAACTACTACCCTCTTCTGAACTGTAGACCCACTATTCATGCTTTTCATGTGGCTCTAAATAATAATATATCACCTCATTCTATCATATACCTTTCCATATGAATATCACCATATAATCATAAAGAACTCTAGTCTCCAAGGCATGTATATATGCACACAATTTTGTATTTAATCCTTTTTGTTTTTCGACACAGGGTCTCTCTCCCATCGCCCAGGCTGGAGTGCAGTGGGTTTCATCACAGATCAGTGCAAGCTTCAACTTCCAGGCTCAAGTGATCCTCCCACTTTAGGCCCTCGAGGAGCTGCGACTAAAGGCACATGCCACTACACTCAGCCAACATTCTTTTTAATAGATGGATAAACATGTCCTAGGTTAAAAGGACTACTGTGGCTAGTCACCCAAATGTTTTGATTTCCAACCTAGTTCTCTTTCTACATATTTCAAGAGAGATATAAATACTTAAACTCTTTGGTTCTCAAATGGCATGTGAGGCACCCCAGCAATGCACAGGAGTACTGTGGAATACTTTAATTTTTTGAGGAAAACACACCAAACAATCATTGCACCTGTCAGACACTGGGTGCACTACCAGCTTGAGGTAGTTCGTAGTTTCAACATTAGATTGTATTATATTCCTTGTGAGGGCGCATATTTTTTGTGAAGTTGGGTTTGCAGTAGTTGCTGTGATAAAAAGCAAGTACTGCGCAAAAATCAATGACAGGATATGAGGGTGGTGGTGTCCAATCCGATTACAACATTTGAAAAGCTATGCAGTAACAAGTCTACATAACCTGATGGTAATAAATTATAGTTACTAAGAATAAAATTATTATTTTTCTTTTTATTTATGTGAGTAACTTTTTAAATGGCTACCAAGTTGTTAAAATAGAAATACTTAGCGGCCAGGTGCAGTGGCTCATGCCTGTAATCCTGGCACACTGAGAGGCCGAGGGGGGCGGATCACCTGAGGTCAGGAGTGTCAGACCAGCCTGACCAATATGGTGAAACCCCATCTCTACTAAAAATACAAAAATTAGCCAGGCATGCTGGCGTGCACCTGTAGTCCCAACTACTCGGGAGGCTGAGGCAGGAGAATTGCTGAACCCAGGAGGCGGAGGTTGCAGTGAGCCGAGATCTCGCCACTGCACTCCAGCCTGGGTGACAGAGCGAGACTCTGTCTCAAAACAAAAACAAAAACAAAAACAAAATAAATAAATAAATAAATAAAACTTACATAGTTATTTGGACCTTGCTACTTAATACACAGATGAGGTATTTCTTGACTTACGAGTACCATGAAAAATTACTAAGATAGTATAAGTGTTATAAATTGAGAAAGTTTGGAAACTTCTACTTTTCAGTGTCAAATATGAAAAAGTTCCTGTGGTAAGGAACTGTACGTTAAGTTCCCAATATAAGACAGTGCACAGCATAGTTATAACTAAATTAAAAGTTGTATATTGGTAGCCCAGAGGCCAAATCTGGCCTGTGCATTGTCTTTTTAAATCTTGAGCCAACACAAGTCAGGAGAATTCATATACAAATATAAATTTCTGGCTTTTCTTTGCAAAACAGAGTATGAAGCAACAATGGACTTGCATTACTGCAGGGCAATCATCAGCTTCAGCTGAGAAGCAGCTAACTCCTTTTGAAGAGGCATGTGTTTCCCAGTTTGTTTCAGTCCCTATCACTCACATCTAAGCATGGGCAATTACACCAGACTAGCTGCACTGATATCATCTGACTGTCCCCCTTAAGTCCTGTGACTCCTCATCCTTACAAAGTAGAGACAATTATTTATTTATTGAAAATAAAAGCCTCATTATATAATGAAAAGTATAGGAAATAAGTATTAGGCAAGAACTGGGAGAGAAGAGACTGTACCTTTGCTCCCTTACTCTGCCACAACCTAGCAATATAAGTCAACTCAAATCACTTCTCTTGCTTCAGTTTCCTGATCTGTCAAATAAGCAGAACTTGTTCTATTGAGTTCACAGTATACAACAAAATTTTATTTATTTGCTTTGGCACCAAAAACTTTTAAAATGCTGTTTTTAAAAAGTCTTCACAATCTTCACAACTATTTTTAAAAATCTATATTCCAAATACCTCTGAAATTATCTCTTGTACTCACCTTGAGAATTTTAACAACAACTTTTTCATTATTTGTGATGTTGATGGCTTCAAATACTTCACTGTATTTACCTCGGCCTAATTTTCGAACCAGCTGGTAGTCATCTTGATTTCTGTGGATACAAACAAAATGACTTATAAATGGTCAAATTATCAAGCATCAATTCAACTTACAGGAATCTACTGCCAGCAGGTGTAAAAGAAATAAGAGGTATTTCAAATAATTCCCAAATTGGTTTCATTGTATTTTTTTTAATTAGGCCACTTAAAAATACAATGTTCCAAATCCTAGAATTAGAAAAACTTACACCTTTCAATTCTTCTTTCAAATCCCAAACTGTTTACATCTTTATTGGCACATGACATGGAGCTAGCTTGTATTAAGGTTTGTTCTGAATATGTTTGTCTCCAACAAGAGACAGCTTTCCCCAAGAGAATAATTTTTATATATTCTTGTCCCTTAGGGCTTGGTCCAGTGTTGGCACTTTGCAGGAACTCAAAACATTTTGCAAGACTGTTTCAATCTAGCTAACTTTGGCAGCAGCTGATTTTTAACAGGCCTCTTTGAAGGTAAATGGCTTTCAAATGTATAGGCTTAATCTATTTGCCCTCCAGGGCAAGCTCTGGGGATAGTACATGTGTAGTAAAGTTCACAGAGCACACTATAGATTGTAAACTATAGTCAGTGGTCCCCTCCTCTACTTACACCCATATTCTGTGACCAATAAGCAACATCAGAGGTAATAAACAGAGGTAGAATAAGGGAAATGCCAACATTTTCCTCCTGCCCCTGCCTGCTTTCAATGTAGAGGGCTTTGCTCTGAAGAATGACAAACACAGTTCCATTAAGGCCTAAATTCTATCTACTCCTGCTGGAGCTACTAAGTATCCAATATGAACCAAATCAACCATATCAACCATTCATTTTCCTCAAGTAGCTAAAAAGAAAGTGAATGAAAAGACAAAAGGTACTAAAAACAATGGACAACATTATAATCATGGCAGGTCTAGGGGAAGAAAGCTCCTACTTCTTTTTGTCTGAGTTCTCTTCCTATGGGAGGGTATACAAAACAAATGCGAGCAAACGAACAGTACCATGTCAAAAGCCCAAAAGGGCTCTTTAGTGCCATTTAAGCAGAACCAAGTGCAAAGCACTCAATTTGAAGATAGCAGTTGAAATTCCTATAGTAAACAGTGTTACCTAGAGTCCAAAGCCTGTGACATAAACGGAAAACTGTTAGATTATCAGTAGTAACAACATTTATTGGTAGTAAACCACACTGGCACTTAATGGTGTCTTTACAGCATACAGTGTCTCTGTATTCAGAAGCAATGTATTTACTGTTAAGAATCATGGCATACTCAAGTTAGCTGGGTGGGGCGGCAGATGCCTGTAATCCCAGCTACTCCGGAGGCTGAGGTGGGAGAATCACGTGAACCCAGGAGGCGGAGGTCGCAGTGAGCTGAGATCACGCCACTGCACTGCAGCCAGGGCGAAGACTCATCTCCACACACACACACACACAAAAATCATGACATACTCAAGATTAAAAATACACCCTATGACAATTTAGGAAAGCATCCACTAACCACTTACAGGTTATGGAAATCACATGCAGTCAGATATAAAATACAGCATACAAGAGCTGCAGCTTTGGTTTTCAAATTGCTTTCTTTTGCACTTGAATATCAAAATGCTTTTATCACACAAGTATGATCTGACCAATTAAATGTCTACCACACTGGGACAGGAAATGCAAACATCCAAATGAGTCTGTACAGAGAATTAGGAGGGCAAACACAGCTGCTCAGGCAGATTACAACTGTTCAAGATAGAATTTGGGCTGAATTCCATGTTAAGACATGCCTAGTCTCAGGATAAGGGCAAATGTTTAAGAATTTAATTCTGCTTCTCATCAGAAAGAAGTTACCTTTTTGGAGAACTGTTTCATCCTCCTGTATCAACATGAAACAACATTCTCTACCTCAAAATACTTTATGTAAGATTTTGGTGTTTTCAAAGTCTCTCAAGTATAGACTCTCACTGATCTGCAATGCCCTTAGCTTGATAAGCAAGCTGATAGGTAACTTTTTGTTGCCAGGTGCCTATATAGAATACTGTCATGAGTATTTAATGACATTCTGAGAAATGTGTTAAACATCAGAGTGTTTACACAAACCTACATGGTATGGCATACTACATACCTAGGGTATAGCCTATGGTTCCTAGGATACAAATGTGTACCGTAATAAACAGGCAATTGTAACACAATGGTATTTGTGTATCTAAACATAGAAAAGGTAATGAATGCATTGTTGATGTTACGATGACATCATTAGGCCACAGAAATTTTTCAGCTCTCTTATAATCTTATGGTACTGGCCTACATGTGGTCTGTCATTAATTCAAACGTTGTTATGTGGTGCATGACTGCATATAAATCAGAGAAAAGGATAAGAAACTAAAATGATTTTTAAATGGCAAGCCCATTAAAATTGTTCACTTGCCAAAGCAACTCTGCTTCTTCACTGCAAAACCAAATTTTCAGCTCAAAAGAAGAAAACACAAATTGGGCTTTGATCTTGAGGTATACACATACAGAGCCATGGAGGTTTTCTGACAAAAACTACTCAACAGATCCACAAGATTCAGCCCTTTGAGTGAGTATAATGAAGTCAACAAAAACAATTACCCCCATTCCACCACATGTGACTCGTAATCCCAGTATTCTCGAGGTCTGTGTGTATTAACATCTGTGTAAACTCTGGCCCTGCTTGGCACGGGTCCCGACATGTCAGACAGGTTGGCGGACAAAGCTGGACTTGATGTTTGGAGATCTGGCAGTCACTGTGTTCAGAGGCAGCTGGGGGTAAGACCTTGTTTCAGACCTGTTTTCTTCAAACTGCAGAAACAAAATGCACAAAGTCCAAGGAATCATTTGCAGAAGGTATATGGGAAGGAAATAATCTTACAAATAATAACGGCTTGAAATATACCTCTGGCTCTCCTACTTATAGCCAATAAATATAGCTCAACTGTGTCAACCAGTGCTTCCTATGAGAAGAAAAATACCAAGAAATACAGTAAACTGATATTTGCTTTAATCATATTTTGCCAAGTATCCTGTTACCTATGCATGCAAAATTTGAATAATTTTTGTAAGACAGCCTGGAAGAGAAAAATGGCATTGAGGATAGATACATCAGCATTACCACTATTCATATATTCTACAAAAGGTATTGGAAAGAAAAGTACTTTCCTTTCAGCAGCTTTCTGTAACTTAAGTAGGGGAGCTAAAAGGTTCTAGAATGGCGGCAAAGCCGAGAGTACAACTTGTCAGTCTGACTCATATTTGATGAAACCAGGAAGAGAATAAAGACTTGTTCTCATATGTCAAAGTTCCATGTCATCTTATAGCAATCCAAATCTTTTGGGGGAACCTTATGGTAATAATCAGTAGAAACTTGATCACCATTTGAAAGACACACTTGATTTCATTAAATTTAAAAATAGAAATCAGTAATATTCTCTTTATATTTAATACAGGAGCTTAAAACTGGCATAAAACAGTAATACAGACTAGCTGAACTATGCAAAATTTGACACTGGTGGAAAATAAGTAAAATGTTAGAAATATGCTATCAAATCAGGTTCCTTTCCAATGATGTCTTCCCTATCTCCTACAGCATTTGCTGATTCCCCTCATTATGCACTTAGATGAAATTGTATTGAGTTTCCAAATGTGATAACTGAGAAGGATACAACACTTATGCAGTTTCCTGACTGAGACAGCATAACTTCAATTTGTATGTGTGTATGTATGTATGTATTTTAAGACAGGGTCTTATTCCACTGCCCAGGCTGGAGTGCAGTGGTGTGATCATGGCTCACTGAAGCCTCAACTTCCTGGGCTTGGGTGATTCTTCCACCTCAGCCTCCCAGGTAGCTGGGACTACAGGCATGTGCCACCACCCTCAGCTAATTTTTTGTATTTTCAGTAGAGACGGTGTTTCACCATGTTGCGCAGGCTGGTCTTGAACTCCTAGGCTCAAGCAATCCTCCCACTTCAGCCTCCCAAAGTGCTGAGATCACAGGTGTGAGCCACTGCACTCAGCCATAACTTCAATTCAGAAAAAGAGGAAGTGTCTATTTAAAAAGGGGAAAGAGGTACTATACTCCTAAAACACGTCCATATCATAAAAGACAAATGGAGGCTAAAGAGACACTGCATAAATGCAATACTCTATTCTAGACTGTATTCCATACTGCAGCAGGTGGAGGTGGGGATGCTATAAAAAACCATATTGACAGAACTGGAATTCAGAGGGTATTAAATTATTGTATCAATGTAAATTTGTGAAGTTGGTACATAATCACAACAGTTAAGATAATATATCTATTCTTCTTTTCTGAGACGGAGTTTCCCTCTTGTTGCTCACGCTGGAGTGCAATGGCGTGATCTCAGCTCACTGCAACCTCTGCTGCCTCCCGGGTTCATGCGATTCTCCTGCCTCAGCCTCCCCAGTAGCTGGGATTACAGGCATGCGTCACCACGCCTGGCTAATTTTGTATTTTTAGTAGAGACGGGGTTTCTCCATGTTGGTTAGGCTGGTCTCAAACTCCCGACCTCAGGTGATCCACCCGCCTCGGCCTCCCACAGTGCTAAGATTACAGACGTGAGCCACCGCGCGCAGCTCAAGAATATGTCTATTCTTTTTTTTTTTGAGACGGAGTCTCGCTCAGTCACCCAGGCTGGAGTGCAGTGGCCGGATCTCAGCTTACTGCAAGTTCCGCCTCCCGGGTTTACGCCATTCTCCTGCCTCAGCCTCCCAAGTAGCTGGGACTACAGGTGCCTGCCACCTCGCCCGGCTAGTTTTTTGTATTTTTTAGTAGAGACGGGGTTTCACCGTGTTAGCCAGGATGGTCTCAATCTCCCCCTCGTGATCCGCCTGTCTTGGCCTCCCAAAGTGCTGGGATTACAGGCTTCAGCCACCGCGCCCGGCAAGAATATGTCTATTCTTAAGAAATTTTCCTGAATTAGAAGTAAACAGCCATGATGCATATAATCTACCCTAAAATGATTTAGAAAAAAAGTGTGCCCACATGTCTACATGTGTATATATAGAGCACACATGACCGCACACACACAAATGATAAAACAAGTTGGGTAAAATATTACAATAGGTAAATTTGCGTAAAGGGAATAGAGATGCCCTTTGTACGATTTCTATTTACTTTTTGTTGAAACTTTTTTGTTTGAAACAAGGTGTCACTCTGCAGGCCAGGCTAGAGTACAGTGGTCTGATCAACAGCTCACCGCAGCCTTGACCTCCCAGGCTCAAGCAATCCTCCCACCTCCGCCTCCCAAGTAGTTGGGACCACAGGCGTGGGTTACCACACCTGGCTAATTAAAAAAAATTTTTTTTCTGTAAAGATGGGGTCTCCCTATGTTGCTCAGGCTGGTCTCAAACTCCTGGGTTCAAGTGATGCTTCCACGCAGCCTCCCAAAGTGCTGTGATTATAGGAGTGAGGCACTGTGCCCAGCTTGTTGAAACACTTTTTAAAATTGTGGTAAAATATACATAACACAAACTTTATGGCCAGGCACAGTGGCTCACTATGGGAGGCTGAAGAGGGTAGATCGCTTGAACCCAGGAGTTCACACCCAGTCTGGGCAACATGGCAAAACCCCGTCTCTACTGAAAATACAAAAAATCAGCCAGGTGTGGTGGTGTGTGCCTGCAGTCCCAGCTACTTGGGAGGCTGAGGTGGGAGAATCACTGGAGCCCAGGAAGTTGAGGCTACAGTGAACTGTGATTGTACTACTGCACTGCAGCCTGGGTGACAGGAGACAGACCCCAACTAAAAAAAATAAAAACTACCATTTTATCTACATTTAAACATAAAGTTCAGTTGCATTAAGTATATTCACATTCTTGTGCAATTATCACCAGATCATCCATTTCTACAAATTTTTACTATCCCAAATTAAAACTACGTATCCACTAAACATTAATTTTCCCTCCCTCTAACTCTTCGCAACCACTATTCTATTTTCTGTCTGAGTTGGCTATTCTAGGAATCTCATACAAGTGGAATCAGACATTTGTCTTTTGTTTTGTTTATTTAATTTAGCATAATGTCTTCAAGGTTGATCCATGTTGTAGCATGTGTTAGAATTCCAATCCTTTTAAAGGCTGAATGATATTGCACTGTATATATATGTATATATGTATATATATATTTGTCTTATGTATATACACACGCACACACATACTACATTTTGCTTATCCATTTATCTGCTGATGGACACTTGTTGCTTCCACAGCTTGGCTATTGTAAATAATGCTGCTATGGACATAGGTGTACAAACATCTGTCTGAGACCTTGCTTTCAAATCTTTTAGGTATATATCCAGAAGTGGAATTGCTGAACCATGTAGTAATTCTATGTTTAATTTTTTGAGGAACCAGCATATTGTTGCAACAAGCTGGGCACGGTGGCTCACTCCTATAGAGCAACTGTATCATTTTACACTCCCACGAACAGGGCAAAAGCTACAACTTCTCTATACCCTTACTAACATTTGTTATTTTCTGTTTTTGCTTGTTTTTATAGAGACAGGGGTCTTGCTTATGCCCAGGCTGGTCTTGAGCTCCTGGCCCTCAAGGGATCCTTGCACCTCGGCCTCCCAAAGTGCTCTCAAAACAGGCTGTGCCTGGCCTATTTTCTGGTTTTTCTTCTTCTTCTTTTTTTTTTTTCCCCCAGTAACAGCCCTCCTAATGAGTATGAAGTCGTATCTCATTGACTGTGATTTTAATTTGCATTTCCCTAATGATTAATGATGTTGAGCATCTTTTCACATGCTTATTGGCCATTTGTATATTTGCTCTGGAGAAAAGTCTATTCAAAGCCATTGTCCATTTTTTGATTGAGTTGTTTGTTGACGATGCATTTGTTATCTATACTATTTTTTTGCTGCTTACAAACTGCTCATCTTTCCAAAGCTGTATTTAAGCTGTAACTTAGCTACCATACCCAGAGAGAAGCCATGAAGACATACCTCCTTATGCTCATGGTGTCAGCAGCTAAAGGCTTTCAGAAGAATAGCAAGAGACTGGGATGGAGATTAATTCTGTATTCCTTAACCATGACAAACACAATTAATGATACTCCACTCCAAATACATGAGATCAAAAGATTCACATGCTGACTTATGAATTCTTCCATCCAAAAAACTCCTGTAACTTGCCTCTGTTCAACTCAAACCTCCAGAGGTTCCATAAATGTACTAAATGACCAGAAAACAACAGTCATTCAAGTACCAGAAGTCTTTAAAATTATTTCTATTTCTTTGATTTTATAAAACCTGGGTGACATTAATCTATCTTCACTTATTATCAGTTAAAAGTGTAACCACACACACACACAAACACATCAAACATGCAAAAAAACAGATGTTTTATTTTTTCTTCTTCCCAAAGAAACAAGGTCACCTATGTTGCAGGATTGGATGACTTTCTGTGACTACTATGCCTGCACTGACAGCAATGAAAGATACTAGGAAAACAGTAAATAAAGCTGTGGGTGTGAATATGGCCAAAATAGTATAAACAACAGCATGAACCCAACAGAAATACTATCCCCAGAAATTTATGACTTTTAATATATTAAACTTTTAAATTCTCGGCCTCTCCTCTGACTGAAACAGTATCTTCCTCTTTAGTCTCTACATACCTTTACACTTCACTCTTCCGGTTAACATTTTATACTTGTAAGACAGCCTTCATCAGTGGATCTAAAACCCCTCTTCCTATAGCTTAAAAAGTGATCTCTCTGTTGGGCTTTTTCCCAGCTTTGGTTCATCACTTATAAAACTTAACTGTGCTTGCAGACTGAAGGGAAAATGAAGTGAGATGATCTTCCAGAAAGGGCTTAGAAACACCAAATGCATGTAAATTTGTATTAAGTAATTACTATCCCCTAGTTCCTTAGTGAAAGCTAATAAGCAGAAACCTATCTTTACAGGCTGGAATCTTCATTCTTTAAAATACAAAAATTATAGTAGCTGTGGTTAACTCCCAGCTCCTGAGTTAACCCCTGAGGGCTAACTCACAAGGAGACATGACATTAAAAAATGAGTCCTAATTTCTCCCTGGAAATCATCTGACATATGGAGAATAGCCAACTCCTATTACTAGTCCATGTACATTCTTATCACCCAGTCGTCTTCTGCTGTCTCAAGGCCCTGGCATCCTCTGTGAGACGTAGAAAAAGACTAATTACCAACGAAACTCTTGAGATTCTCGAGTACTTGTGTGAATGACCCTTGAAGCTTTGGGGATCATCAACTGGGACCTAATTTATGAACTAGCAGATCTGATTCTCCACTGGGAAGACAATAAGCTAACTGTTTTTGCAGTACCCCTAAAGAGGTGCTTCACCTTACTGTCATACATACCAAATAATCTGCTTATAGTAAGAAAGGTATTCACATGAATTTCAAATGGCTGGCCTTCATTAATTATATGGCAAAATAAAACAGAGGGTTCTTCAACTATGACTCTGTAACTTCAGATAGATAAAAGGGTACTAAGGGATTGGGGGTTAAGGGATGGTGATAAAAAGGGGATGTGGAGCCCAGTGTGGTGGCTCATGCCTATAATCCCAGCACTTTGGGAGGATCACTTGAGCCCAGGAGTCTGAGACTACCCTGGGCAACATAGTGAGACCTCCTCTCTACCAATAACATAAAAATGAGCTGGGTGTAGTGGAGTACAGCTGTGGTCCCAGGTACTCGGTAGGCTGAGGTGAGAGGATCACTTGAGCCTGGGAGGTCAAGGTTGCAGTAAGCCATGATCTCGCCACTGCACTCCAACGTGGGTGACAGAGAAAGATCCTGTCTCAAAAACAAACAAACAACAACAACAAAAAAAAAAAACAAGAGGGGATGCGAAAACACAGAAAAGAGAGGTCAAAGATAAATATTATCATTAGTATTTTTTTGAGACAGGAGACAGGGTCTTGCTCTGTCACCCAGGCTGGAGTGCAGTGGTGCAATCTCAGCTCACTGAAACCTCCACCTGACCTCCTGGGCTTGAGCAATCCTCCCACCTCAACCTCCCGAGTAGTTGGGACTATAGCAGTAGGCCATCAGGCCCAGCTAATATTTGTATTTTTTGTAGAGACGAGGTTTCATCATGATGCCCAGGCTGGTCTCAAACTCCTGGACTCAAGTGATCCACCAGCCTTGGCCTCCCAAAAGTGCTGAGATTACAGGTGTGAGCCACCGTGCCCAACCAAGATAAACATTATCTTATTTAGAAATAGTATTTCACTTATACCTCTGCAAATGCATATGTATATTCACATGTAGCCCAACAAGAAGAAAACACACAGCCTACATTTCTCAATTTTTGGTTTGATTCTTCCCTACATTCCTTATTTTGTCTACCCCTTAAATATATAACCATCTACTATGAAAAAGTACTGTCCTAGGCCTTAGGAATATAAGTGAACAAGGCAGAACAGGGGTGAGACAAGTATGCCATTAAAGATTTTACCTATGGATGCAATTTATAGATTCAATGTCATCCCCATCAAGCCACCAATGACTTTCTTCACAGAACTGGAAAAAACTACTTTAAAGTTCATATGGAACCAAAAAAAAGCCCATATTGACAAGACAATGCTAAGCCAAAAGAACAAAGCTGGAGGCATCACGCTACCTGACTGCAAGCTATACTACAAGGCTACAGTAACCGAAACAGCATGGTACTGGTACCAAAACAGAGATATAGACCAATGGAACAGAAGAGAGCCCTCAGAAATCATACCACACATCTACAACCATCTGATCTTTGACAAACCTGACAAAAACAATAAATGGGGAAAGGATTCCCTATTTAATAAATGGTGCTGGGAAAACTGGCTAGCCATATGTAGAAAGCTGAAATTGGATCCCTTCCTTACACCTTATACAAAAATTAATTCAAGATGGATTAAAGACTTAAATGTCAGACCTAAAACCATAAAAATCCCAGAAGAAAACCTAGGCAATACCATTCAGGACATACGCACGGGCAAGGACTTCATGTCTAAAACACCAAAACCAATGGCAACAAAAGCCAAAATTGACAAATGGGATCTAATTAAACTAAAGAGCTTCTGCACAGCAAAAGAAACTACCATCAGAGTGAATGGGAAACCTACAGAATGGGAGAATATTTTTGTAATCTACCATCTGACAAAGTGCTAATATCCAGAATCTACAAAGAACCTAAACAAATTTACAAGAAAAAAAAATCAAACAACCCCATCAAAAAGTGGGCGAAGGACATGAACAGACACTTCTCAAAAGAAGACATTTATGCAGCCAACAGACACATGAAAAACTGCTCATCATCACTGCCCATCAGAGAAATGCAAATCAAAACCACAATGAGATACTATCTCACACAAGTTAGAATGATTATTAAAAAGTCAGGAAACAACAGGTGCTGGAGAGGATGTGGAGAAATATGAACACTTTTACACTGTTGGTGGGACTGTAAACTAGTTCAACCATTGTGGAAGACAATGTGGTGATTCCTCAAGGATCTAGAACTAGAAATACCATTTGACCCAGCCATCCCATTACTGGGTATATACCCAAAGGATTGTAAATCATGCTGCTATAAAGACACATGCACACATATGTTTACTGTGGCACTATTCACAATAGCAAAGACTTGGAACCAACCCAAATGCCCATCAATGACAGACTAGATTAAGAAAATGTGGCACATATACACCATGGAATACTATGCAGCCATAAAAAAGAATGAGTTCATGTCCTTTGTAGGGACATGGATGAAGCTGGAAACCATCATTCTCAGCAAACTATCGCAAGGACAGAAAACCAAATACCGCATGTTCTCACTCATAGGTGGGAATTGAACAATGAGATCACTTGGACACAGGAAGGGGAACATCACACACCAGGGCCTGTTGTAGGATAGGGGGTGGGGGGAGGGATAGCATTTGGAGATATGCCTAATGTAAATGACGAGTTAATGGGTGCAGCACACCAACACAGCACATGCATACATATGTAACAAACCTGCACATTGTGCACATGTACTGTAGAACTTTAAGTATAATAATAAAAAAATTAAAAAATAGATTTTACCTATGGACTAAGGGTAATAGAAATTCGTTGAAAAGTTTTAAGCAGAAAAGTGACCCATACATATTGTTTTTAAAATTTTTACTCTGGCTGAGTGGGGGAACAGGACTTAGGGAGACAGAAGGCTGTTACAGTAGCACATGTGAGAAATGATGACCTAAGGTGGTGGCAGTAGATCAGTGGACTAATATGAGAAACAAAATTTATGGTGTAAAATCAATAGCTCTGAGTCAACTGGAAAATGTTGTATTAAGTGGGAGGTGACTCTTGGATTTCTTGCTTGACAGATTATTGGTGCCATTCACGGAGATAAAAGAGTGCACAAGATAGGTTTTGGACTTAAGGTTAAAATGGCTTTGAATCATTCAAACGAAGATTCTGAATAGGCAGTTAGATATTACAAGTCTGGAGCTAAAACAGTTTCTCAGCTTTAAGTATCTAATTCTCCCAACAACTCTATGAGGCAAGCATTAGTTTCTCTAATCTACAAATAAGAAGAGCCTAAGTTCAGTAGCTTGACCAAGAATATCCAATACAGTTACAGTTGGTATTCAAAGACAGTGAGTTGCCTCCAAGTTTTCTCACTCCTACAGAACATAATCACTTTCTACTGCACATTCACATACACACCAGTCTTCACATCTTAATTTCTCAATTGGACCCTAAGTTCTACAAAGTTAAGAACCATGTTTAATTTACCTTTTAAATTTACAGTACCTAGCCTAAGGCTTTGCATTTTGTAGCACATTCAGTAAACACTATTTGGTGATCAAATTAATCTTGGCTTATTTTTTAAAAATGAAATGAAAATCAAGTTGCATCCAAAGTATAGGGTGTTCCTAAACACTTCAGGTAATTTGGTACACAACTAGGAGAACTGGAAAACCAAGTCAAAGGTTCTTGACTAATTGTTCCCTTCCCTCTCTCTTTCCCAATACTACAGCTTCTATTAAATAACAGGACTACAACTAGGATTTGTCTTTTTCCCCTCAATAATTCAAATTAAGAGGATATTGAAGAAACTTGATTTTAGCAATTTTTATAGCAGCTTATTTGGAAAATGGAAAAAGTGCCTGAGTCCCAGATATTTGGAAGATCGATTCTCCTCTCCACTGTTCATAATACTAGTATATCTTAAGGCAATCTAACAGAAAATGCACTGCCTTTCTTATTAAGTTCCATTTTAAATTGTCTTACTTAGTGCTTACTGTTCCCATGTAATTGCATAAAAGGAGGTATAACTTTAGTGGCTAACTATTTCAGACCACTACATCTACCTTAACGCCGTCAGAATGACTTTGAAGACATGGCTAAGTCATGTATGCTCAATGTTTAGCCTAACAGAAGCCAATTAATCAGTTATGAGAAAAGCACCACGTCAATGAATTTTTCCCTACTGAAGTCAGACCACCACATCAAAGCCAACTGCACGGGTCTGCATGACTTATTCTTTAATAAAGTATAAGTAAATAAAAAGAAAATGTCATTAAACCATAAGGAAAAATTGTCTATTGCCAAAATAATAAGTTTACTGATATACACTGAATACAGCAAAATTAATTTCAATAAAAACTCCTCTTGCCCTTAGCTAGCCCCTCCTTTTAATCTCTTATGTTCAGTTGTTATTTTTCAATCTGGCAACTAAAAAGAAAACTAGAGGCTTAGTAACAGTCCAATACCAGAAAATTATACAAACAAGTTTGCTTAGTCATTTCTGCTAATGTATTTTTATTGATGAATTTCCTAGTATTAGAAATGGAAAAGATCATTCTAGAACTTTAAGTCAATTTTTGAACTGTAATACAATTAGTTCTTTTTAACCCTAATGTTTACCAGTCTCCATCTTAAAAGGAAAAAAAAAATCTCTCTCTCATCCCTAAATGAACCATAGCAAATGAACAAGATCTCATCATCATCCAGACAGGACAAAGATTTCTATAGTAAAGAATGAGGAATGTGCTTAGATTGCACTGACTGCATGATTTAGGACTGCTTGTTTAGAGGAAAAGCAGCTATATAGGAAAACACCTTTTATGCACTGCTGCAGAGAATGAACTCTTATTCCAAGCAATCAGGCAACATAAACTGGTAAGAGATAAACAAGACTTGTGAAACTCAGGGAGAGCTTAAATATGTATACTTTTCTACCTTGCTATAGAAGCAAAGAGAAAAATTCAGTCAAACTTGTCCATTCCCTTTACAAAAGTGGCACTGATGAGAAAGTCAAATGAATAAAAAAAAAAGCACAAGTAGCTAATGTTACCTGAATTACTTATTTCTTTTTTTTTTTTTTTTTTTTTTGAGACGGAGTCTTGCTCTGCCGCCCAGGCTGGAGTACAGTGGCCGGATCTCAGCTCACTGCAAGCTCCGCCTCCCGGGTTCACGCCATTCTCCTGCCTCAGCCTCCCGAGTAGCTGGGACTACAGGCGCCTGCCACCTCGCCCGGCTAGTTTTTTTTTTTTTTGTATTTTTAGTGGAGACGGGGTTTCACCGTGTTAGCCAGGATGGTCTCGATCTCCTGACCTCGTGATCCGCCCATCTCGGCCTCCCAAAGTGCTGGGATTACAGGCTTGAGCCACCGCGCCCGGCCCTGAATTACTTATTTCAAACGTCCACACTTACCCTTAATTTTTCTCTTCCTTTCAAATCAAGAGCAGAATGCTCATGTAGTAAGCATTTACTGAATGTTTACTATATACCAGGAAATGTGTGCCTGACTGCCAGGAAGGCATCCTTTCTCTCGGCCCTGGAGAATAAAGAGAAAGTATCTCTGCCCTCAGACAAAGAAAACAGACCATTACAATCTCAAGTGATCAGTGCTTGAAAGAATTAAGTCATGGTGGTCTACAGACATTGAAAGGTATTTAAACCATCACCAACCCATCATTCATGCAACCGATATTTATGGAGTATCTAAAATGGGGAAAAACTGTAAGAAAAAAAAAAAAAAAACTATGCTTAAAGTATACATAGGAATTATTCAGATGGAAAACATTAAAATAAGAAATTGCAAAGCGTAACACTTTAAAGCAAGTTAGGAATTTTAAAGACCTATAATTTTGTACCCTAAAATGACCAAAGGCTGGCACATTTTTTTTAATCTCCTATAAGAAACGCATCGGCTGGGCGCGGTGGCTCAAGCCTGTAATCCCAGCACTTTGGGAGGCCGAGACGGGTGGATCACGAGGTCAGGAGATCGAGACCATCCTGGCGAACACCGTGAAACCCCGTCTCTACTAAAAAATACAAAAAACTAGCCGGGCGAGGTGGCGGGCACCTGTAGTCCCAGCTACTCGGGAGGCTGAGGCAGGAGAATGGCGTAAACCCGGGAGGCGGAGCTTGCAGTGAGCTGAGATCCGGCCATTGCACTCCAGCCTGGGCGACAGAGCGAGACTCCGTCTCAAAAAAAAAAAAAAAAGAAACGCATCATTGGATGCCACATGCAACACGGCATCAGGTTTAAACAAGCAACTGATGTGCAAAAAAAGCACATCAGGTCAGCAACCTTTTTATATCTGATTTGGAGACTGTTAGTTTACTCGACTGTTACTATTTGTGCTTAAAACAAAAAATATCATTAATTAACAAGCTTTGGAATTCTTTTTCTTTTTCTTTCTCTACTTCCAACACTATTCAATTCTTTGTCGCCCAGGCTAGAGTGAAGTGGCACAATCATAGCTCACTGCCACCTTGAATTCCTGGGCTCAAGTAATCCTCCCACCTCAGCCTCCCAAGTAACTGAGGCTACAGGCATGTGTCACCATGCCTGGCCCACTCAATTTTAAATAAGACAGAGAACTAATTATAGCCAAAAGGGAATAGAAAATGCAAACCCAGAGATACAAGCAAGCAAGGAAGCCCAGAATGCCTTTGTTGATCCTGAAAATTAGAATTTTGTTCTCACATAAACCAAAGCCCAGGGCTCTCACAAGATAAAAAGTCTAATAGGAGGCCCTCTTCATAAGGTGGGACTTTGGAGGGATACATCCTAACGGTGAGAGTGGTTGGGGAGTGGAAGATCCACGGAGGAATTAAAGCCCTACTGGAGGGAGTATCATATCTTAAGCTTGTTTTAAGGTGGTCTCTGGATTAGTGCCCCTGCATACCTGATATAAGCAAGCTCTCCATGGAGAAAAGTACCTTACTGTGGGCCTCAAATGATTACTACAAATATCTATTTTTATATTTATTTATTTATTTATTTTTTATTTTTTTGAGACAGAGTCTCGTTCTGTCACCCAGGCTGGAGTACAGAGGCCTGATCTCAGCTCACTGCAAGCTCTGCCTCCGAGGTTCACGCCATTCTCCTGCCTCAGCCTCTGCTACAGGTACCCGCCACCATGCCTGGTTAATTTTTTGCATTTTTTTTAAAATTAGAGACGAGGTTTCACCGTGTTAGCCAGGATGGTCTCGATCTCCTGATCTCGTGATCTGCCCGCCTCGGCCTCCCAAAGTGCTGGGATTACAGGTATGAGCCACCACGACCTTAGCCAAATATCTATTTTAAAATACAATGTCCTAGCAGATCTCAAAAAACAAGAGGAAAAATATAGTGAAATCGTTTAATATACTTTTTTTTTTTTTTGGCGACAAAGTCTTGTTCTGCCGCCAAGGCAATGGCATGATCTCAGTTCACTGCAACCTCTGTCTCCCAAGTTCAAGTGATTCTCCTGCGTTAGCCTCCAGAGTAGCTGGGACTGTAGGTGCACACCACCATGCCCAGCTAATTTTTGTATTTTTAGTAGAGAGGGGGTTTTGCCATCTTGGCCAGGCTGGTCTTGAACTTCTGACCTCAAGTGACCCGCCCATCTTGGCCTCCCAAAGTGCTGTGATTATAGGTGTGAGCCACCACGCCCAGCTAGTTTGATATACTTTTAATTGGTACTAGCAGAAAAGGAGAGAATGGGATAAAGGTAGTAACTGAAGATAGTTGAAAATATCCTAGAAGCAATTAGACACAATCAAATTCCAGAAGCAAACAATGTCCAAACAAGATCAATAAAAAGAAATCCAAAACCAAACATATCATCACAAAATAGCAGGAAAAAAACAAAGATTAGTTGGGTGCAGTGGCACAGGCCTGTAGCCCCAGCTATTTGGGAGGCTGATGCAGGATGACTGCTTGTGCCCAGGAGTTGGAGGCCAGCCTGGGCAAAACAGCAAGACCTTGTCTCAAACAAAAACAAAAAACTAAAGACAAAGATTAACCTAAAAAGCAAGTACAGAAAGAAAAACGCAGATTATATTCAAAGAGCAACATCAGAACAGCTGATTTTTCAAAACCAACAATGAAGCCAAGATAAATACCTGCAGTGTGCTGAAAAAAAATAGCTGCCAAATTAAAATTCTGTTATCAAGCAAATGTCTCTAAAGAAAGAAGAAAAATAATCGCATTTTGGAAGGTCTGAGTTGAAAGAGAAAATAAAGAGCAAAAAAGAGGAAAATTTACGGACAGCTCCAAACAAACATTGATTATACAAAAGAATAACAATACCTTGAGAAGCTTTAAAAAATAGAAGACATAACAATAAAAACACAGTGTATCGAGGAGATTTCAAAGTATTCTTTCTAAAGTTCTTTTACTATATGAAAAAAAGATAAAATTACAATACCAGGCTTTGTTAAGTTATAGCTGCAAGTCACAACATGTATGACGACAACTAATTACAGAATAAAAATAACACGTATTTCCAAACCAGAAAGGGGGAAAAGTAAAATCATAAAAAGAATCCAAAAGAATGTTAAGAAGGGAGAAGAACAAAATCTAGAACATAAGAAACATAGGGAAAAAAAGTTAAATTGGAATATGATTAATTATATCAAATATAAGTGGAATAAATTATCCAGGTAAAAGACAAAGACTATCATGTCAGACCAAATTAAAAAAGATATCCAAATGAACCAGAACCCAAACAATTCTGAAAAATCATAAAGCTGGAAGAATTATGCTATCTGATTTTAAACTTATTACAAGGCTATAGTTGTCAAAACAGTGTATTGGCAAAAGGATAAAACATAGATCAAGGGAACAGAATAAAGAGTACAGAAATACACCCACACAAATAAGGCCAATTAATTTTTGACAAAGGTACAAAGGCAGTTCAATGGAGAAAGGACATATATACATACATATATATATATATATATATATATATTTTTTTTTTTTTTTTCCAAACACCACGGTCTGCCTCTAGTGTCCAGGTTGGAGTGCAGGGGCATGATCTCAGTTCACTGCAACTTTCGCCTACTGGGTGCAAGTGATTCTCCTGCCTCAGCCTCCCAAGTAGCTACAACCACAGGTGTGCATCACAATGCCCTGCTAATTTTTGTATTTTTAGTAGAGACAGGGTTTTACCATATTGCCCAGGCTGGTCTCAATTTTCCTTTTTTTTTTGAGATGGAGTCTTGCTCTGTCGCCCAGGCTGGAGTGCAGTGGCGCGATCTCGGCTCACTGCAAGCTCCACCTCCCGGGTTCGCACCATTCTCCTGCCTCAGCCTCTCGAGTAGCTGGGACTACAGGCGTCCACCAACACGCCTGGCTAATTTTTTGTATTTTTGGTAGAGACGGGGTTTCACCGTGTTAGTCAAGATGGTCTCGATCTCCTGACCTCATGATCTGCCTGCCTGGGCCTCCCAAAGTGCTGGGATTACAGGCATGAGCCACTAAGCCCAGCCTGGTCTCAAATTTCTGAGCTCAACTGACCCACCCACTTTGGCCTCCCAAAGTGCTGGGATTACAGGCATAATAATCTTTTCTATAAATTGTTGTGGAAGACTTGGAGATCAGTATGCAAAAAATCATAAACTTCAATCTAAATCTCACACTTTATATAAATGATAATCCATAATGAATCATAGATATAAACGTAAAACTTGGGTCAGATGCGGTAGCTCATGACTGTATAATCCCAGCCTGGGTGACAAGGCAAGACTCTACCTCTGGGAAAAAAACCAACAACATATAAATGTAAAATTATCAAATCTTCTTGCATCCAGGGGTTAGGCAGAGTTTGAAGACATGACATTAAAGACATGGGCTGTAAAATTCATAAACTGAACTTCATCAACATTAAAATATTTCTGCTCTGTGAAAGTCACTATTTAGAAAATAAGCCAGACACAAGAAGAATGTATTTGCAAATCACAAATCTGAATAAAGAACTTGTATCTGTAACATATAAAAAACTCAACAATAAGAAAACTCAATTTAAAAATGGGCAAAAGACATGAACATACACACCACAAAAGAAGATATACAGATAAGTATGTGAAAAGATACACAACACTTCCAGATAGCAGAGAAAATGAAATTAAATCATACCACTACCACTACAGATCTATTAAAATAGCTAAAATTTAAAAAAAAAACAGAAAACAAAACTGACTATACCAAAAGCTGGTGTGGATGCAGAGTAACAGTAACTAATTCATTCCTGGTGGGAAAGCAAAATGGTTTTGGAAAACAGTTTGGCAGTTTCTTATAGAGTTAAACATGTACTTAACTATACAACCAGCATTCCCACTCCTAGGTATTTACTCAAGAGAAATGGAAACCTGTATCTACACAAAAACCTACACACAAACATTTAAGGCAGCTTTATCTATAATTGTGAAAAAACAGAAACAACCAAGGTGTCCAACAGTTACATGAATAAACAAATGGCTTGCCATGGGATGTTTAGCAATGAAAAGGAACTGATTACTGATTTGTGCAACAAAATGGGTGAATCGTTTTTCTTTTTTTAGTAGAGACAGGGTCTTGCTTTGTTGCCCAGGCTGGTCTCAAACGCCTGGCCTCAAGCAATCCTTTGGCTTCAGCCTCCCAAAGTGGCAGGATTACAGGTGTGAGCTGCTACACCTGAACAATATGGTGAATCTTAAAGTGAAGAAGCCAGAAACAAAAGCCTACATATTGTATACTTCCATTTACATCAGGGGTCCCCAGTCTCTGGGCCATGGGCCTGTACCAGTTTGTGGCCTGTTAGGAACCAGGCTACACAGCAGGAGGTGAGCAGCGGGAGTCACTCGCATTACTGCCTGAGCTCTGCCTCCTGTTCGATCAGCAACATTAGATTCTCATAGGAGAACCCTACTGTGAACTGCACATGTGAGGGATCTAGGTTTCGTGCTCCTTATGAGACTCTAAAGCCTGATGATCTGTTATCATCAGCCACTAGATTCTTGAGGAGGTGGAGCTCAATTTTCCTCCTTTTAGAAAAGGAAATAAGCATGGAAAGAGAGCCTAAATTTCTCCCTTTCCATGCTTATTAATCACAAGGACATTCCTAAGTCCAATGGGCTTGGAAACGGAGAAATAGCAACTCTACAGTAGAAAAACCTGGCAGACTTTACTGAAGTATCACTAGTGCTAAGTCACTTTGACATCATATGCCCCTGATACAATGTGATGAGAAGGGCACTTCACCTCTGTGGTAGTCTTCTCAAAAATCCATAACCACAATTTAATCTTGAGAAAATATCAAACCTGTATTGAAGGACATTCTATAAAATACATCACCAGTCTTCTTCAAAAGTTTCCAAGTAATGAAAATTAAAGACAGACTAAGAAGCTTCACAGACTGGAGGATACTAAGGACACATGATGACTAAACTAATGTGGTATCCTGGACTGGCTCCTTGAACAGAAAAAGGATATAACTGGTAAAATCCAAATAAAGCTTATAGTTGAGTTAATACTATTATACCGATGTTAATTTCTTAATTATTTTATTATTTATATTTTATTATTCTTTTTTTTTTTTTAGAGATGGGGGGTCTCACTTTGTCACCCAGGCAGGAGTCCAGTGGTGTGATCCTAGCTCTCCCAGTTCATAGCAGCCTCGAACTCATGGGCTCAAGCGATCCTCCTGCCTCAGCCTCCTAAGTAGCTAGGACTACAGGCACATGTCACCATGCCCACCTAACTTTAATTTTTTGTAGAGATGGGGTCTTGCCATGTTGCCCAGGTTGTTCTCAAACTCCTGGCCTCAAGCAATCCTCCCCACCACGGCCTCCAGTTACCAGGGTAACAGGTGTGAGCCACCACGCCTGGCCCAATTTCTTAGTGTTGATGATGTATCACCGCTATGGCAAGATGTGAACATTAGGAGATACTGAGGGAAGCATATATGGAGATTCTATCTGCAACTCCTGTAAATCTAAAATTTTCAATGTTACAAGTTAAATACTGCCAATATTTAACTTGAAATGCTAAAGAGGATGAGATGCTAGAGAAGAGGAGGAAAAACTGAAACTCATACATTTCTAGTGTGAATGCAAAATAGTACTGTACAGCCATTCTAGAAAACAGTTTTCCATCCTGGCTAACACGGTGAAACCTCGTCTCTATTAAGAAATACAAAAAAAAAAAACTAGCCGGGCGAGGTGGCGGGCGCCTGTAGTCCCAGCTACTCGGGAGGCTGAGGCCGGAGAATGGCGTGAACCCGGGAGGCGGAGCTTGCAGTGAGCTGAGATCCGGCCACTGCACTCCAGCCTGGGCGACAGAGCGAGACTCCGTCTCAAAAAAAAAAAAAAAAAAAAAAAAAAGAAAACAGTTTGGCAACTTCTTTACAAAGAAGTTAAATGTACATTTTTCATATGACCCAGCAATCCAACTCAAAGTTATTTACCCTAGAAAAATGAAAACTTATGTCCACAAAAGCCTATAATGTTATGTTCACAGCAGCTCTATTCATAATCACCAAAGAATGAAAACCAAAATGTCCTTCAAGGAGTGAATGGATAAAAATAACTATAATCTATCCATAAACGGAATACTACTAATAAAAAGGAACTAACCATTTACACACACAATAAATTTGATGAATCTCAGAGGCAGTATGCTGAATGAAATAAGCCAGTCTCAAAATATTACATAATGTTTGATTTCATTTATATGAACATTTATGAAAAGATAAAACTGTAGTGAGGCTGGGCACGGTGGCTCACACCTGTAATCCCAGCACTTTGGGAGGTTGAAGCGGACGGATCACTAGGTCAGGAGAGCAAGACCATCCTAGTTAACATAGTGAAATCCAGTCTCTACTAAAAATACAAAAAATTAGCCGGGCATGGTGGCGGGCGCCTGTAGTCCCAGCTACTCGGGAGGCTGAGGCAGGAGAATG
Organism: Theropithecus gelada; assembly: GCF_003255815.1. Taxonomy (NCBI): domain Eukaryota; kingdom Metazoa; phylum Chordata; class Mammalia; order Primates; family Cercopithecidae; genus Theropithecus; species Theropithecus gelada. The sequence continues at coordinate 71,858,487 of NC_037678.1, forward strand.
GCATGAACCTGGGAGGTGGAGCTTGCAGTGAGCCGATGCGCCAATGCACTCCAGCCTGGGTGAGAGAGCGAGACTCTGTCTCAAAAAAAAAAAAAAACCAAAACCAAAAAACTGTACTAACTCAGAACAGAAACAGTGGTTGCTAGAGATTAGGGGTGGGAGGCTGGGTATGTTACCAAGGGTAACATGCAGAAGGTGATATAACTGTTCTATGTCCCAGTTGTGATGGTAGTTACTTGAATCTATGTATATATTAAAATTCATAAAACAGTACACACAAAAAGGAGTCAATTTTACTGTATATTAATTGGAAAAAGAAAATTTAAAAAAAGGAAAAAAATTCTATCACATGTGCTGTCTAAAAGAGATACACCTAGGCTGGGCACGGCTGCTCACGCCTGTAATCCCAGCACTTTGGGAGGCCAAGGTGGGCAGATCACCTGAGGTCAGGAGCTCAAGACCACCCTGGCCAAAACAGTGACACCCATCTCTACTAAAAACACAAAAATGAGCTGGGTGTGGTGATGCATGCCTGTAGTCCCAGCTACTCTTAGAGGCTGAGGCAGGGGAATTGCTTGAACCAGGGAGGTGAAGGTTGTAGCGAGATAGCACCATTGCACTACAGCCTGGGAGACAGAGTGAGACTCCTTCTTGTAAAAAAAAAAAAAAAAAAAAATTAATAAACAAATAAGTAAAAGAGATACATCTAGGTCAGGTGTGGTGGCTCACATCTGTAATCCCAGCACTTTGGGAGGCCAAGGTGGGTGCATCACTTGAGGTCAGCAGTTTGAGATCAGCCTGGCCAACATAGCGAAACCTCATCTCTACTTAAAAACAACAACAACAACAACAACAAAACACAAAACTTAGCTGGGTGTGGTGGCAGGTGCCTATAATCCCAGCTACTTGGGAGGCTGAGGCTGGAGAACTGCTTGAACCCAGGAGGTGGAGGTTGCAGTGAGCACTCCAGCATGGCTGACAGAGACTCCATCACAAAATAAATAAATAAATAAATAATACATTTAAAACATGGGATATATACACACGATGTATACATGCATTGAAACATCACAATACATCACAATATATCCCATAAATATGTACGATTATATATCAATTAGAAATTAAGAGCTGGGCAGAGCTCAGGGATCCCTGCACTTTGGGAGACTGAAGAGGAAAGATGGTTTGAGGCTGAGTTCGTGACCAGCCTGGGCAACACAGCAAGTCTACCATCTCTACAGAAAAATTTAAAAGCTAGCTAAGTATGGCGCACCCACCTGTGATCCTAGCTACTCAGACGACTGAAGTAGGAGATCATGTGAACCCAGGAGTTCAAGGCTTCAGTGAGTTATGATCACAATGCTGCACTCCAACCTGGCTGACAGAGACCCTGCCTCAAAATCAATTAATCAATAAATTTTAAATAAAATAAAACATAGGCTACACATAGTTTGTTCATAAAAATCCAATATTTCAAAACATGTGGGATACAATTAAAGCAGGACTTAGAAATGTGTAAACTTGGCTGGGCGTGGTGGCTCACGCCTGTAATCCCAGCACTTTGGGAGGCCGAGGCGGGCGGATCACAAGGTCAGGAGATCGAGACCACGGTGAAACCCCGTCTCTACTAAAAATACAAAAAATTAGCCGGGCGCGGTGGCAGGCGCCTGTAGTCCCAGCTACTCAGGAGGCTGAGGCAGGAGAATGGCATGAACCCAGGAGGCGGAGCTTGCAGTGAGCCGAGATCGCGCCACTGCACTCCAGCCTGGGCGACAGAGCGAGACTCCGTCTCAAAAGAAAAAAAAAAAAAAAAAAAAGAAATGTGTAAACTTAGGCCAGGCGCAGTTGCTCATGCCTGTAATCCCAGCACTTTGGGAGGCTGAGATGAGTGGATCACTTGAACCTAGGAGTTCGAGACCAGCCTGGGCAACATGGCAAGACCTTGCCTCTACAAAAATAAAAATTAAAAAAATCAGCTGGGCGCAGTGGCTCACACCTGTAATCCCAGCACTTTGGGAGGCTGAGGCAGGCGGATCACAAGGTCAGGAGATCGAGACCATCCTGGCTAACAGGGTGAAACCCTGTCTCTACTAAAAATACAAAAATTAGCTGGGCATGGTGGTGGGTGCCTGTAGTCCCAGCTACTCAGGAGGCTGAGGCAGGAGAATGGTGTGAACCTGGGAGGCGGAGCTTGCAGTGAGCTGAGATGGCACCACTGCACTCCAGCCTGGTGACACAGTGAGACTCTATCTCAAAAAAAGAAAGACAGACAGAGAGAAAGAGAGAGAGGGAAGGAGGCAGGGAGGGAGAATTAGGGTAAATGTCCAATATCAAGAATGGAAATGAGGCAGTGAGGGATGAATTAGGGTAAACATCCAGTATAATGAATGGAAATGATACATCACTACAGATCCTACAGACGGTAAAAAGATAAGACAATATCATGAACAACTTTTTCCCATAAACTTGAAATTCCCAGAAGAAAAATAATTTATCAAAACTGATACAAGATGCCAGTCTGATTCTCAGGAAGAAAAAACAAAAACTGACACAAAAAATGAAAACCATAAATGGTCCCATAACCAATAAATTCAATCAGTATTGTTTCAACTTGTTCTATCCTAATGTCTTTGTACTGCACAGCTTAACATTTTTTCAAAACATTTGTTTAAACTGAACTTGCTTCCCACTCCTCTCCAGGTCTCTCTGCTTTTATACATTGATTATGCCTTCCAATACTGCTTGCTAAGAGAAATCCTACTCGCCCTTCAAGAATCAGCAAACTTTACATCCGCTATGAAGCATTCCCATCTCTCTCCAAAATGAGCCAAGTACCTCTTCTACAGGGCCACAGCAACCCCATATACTCTCTGACATTGTCACACTGAATGTATTTTGTTTACATACACCTCTCTCCTCAGATTAAGAATTCAAGTACTTGGACTTTGATTTATTTCTCTTGGTGTATGCCCCATGGTTCACCCCATTGCCCAGGCTGGTCTCAAACTCCTGAACTCAGGTGATCCAACTGCTTCAGCCTCCCAAAGTACTAGGGTTACAGGCACGAGCCACTGTGCCCTGCCTGTGGTTGATTTTTAAAATGCTCCTCAGTCTTACCTATAAATGTTATTGCATCCATCCTTTTTAAACCAGAGAAAAAAGGTTTCCTACTACCACTTACCAAAGAGATGTGAAACTAGTCAGTATGGATGAATGATGTTTTTTGGAGCTTTTATGAGGTTCCAGGCTGCATGATTTACCATGTGATGAGCACACTGCTTGACAAGCCTTGACAGAGCTACAAAAACAGTTCAGCACTCCGTTACTGAATGGATCTTGGATTTAAAAGACATCATGAGGTTGCAGAAGAATAAGTACACTAGAACCACTAACACCTACATCTGATGTTGGATATGTGATTTAACCTACCTGATTAAAGTGAGAAAACTGCAGAATATAAGGATTATCACCCTTCTCCCACTCCCTTCTTCACTGCCATGAAGGTAGGTTACATAGGAGACAACCATCATCTCTGTAGGTGATCAATAACCAACGGTTAATAAGGTGAGTTGTCCTAAAACTGACAAAAATAGAATAGGCTGGAAGCAAGGGCAGTAAAACTGGTTGCCTTTCAATTCTGAAGATATTATGTGAATGCCTATGTCAGTCACCGATTCTTGGGATATATCTTTTTTGTGTGTGTGACAGGGTCTTGCTCTGTTACCCAGGCTGGAATGCAGTGGTACGATCATAGCTCACTGCAGCCTTGACCTCCCAGGCTCAAGCAATCCTCCTCCCTCAGCTTCTTTAGTAGCTGGGACCATAGGCATACACTACTGTCCCCTGCTAATTAATTTTTTTTCTTTTTTTCTTTCTCTTTTTCTTTTTTCTTTTTTGCTGAGATGAGGTTTTGTTATGCTACCCAGGCTCGTCTGGAAGTCCTAAGCTCAAGCAATCCTCCTACCTTGGCCTCCCAAGATGCCGGGATTACAGGCATGAGACACTATGCCCAGCCAGATTTATCACTGTTAAACCAGCAAGTCCATGACCTAAGTAATGTCTTTCTCATTTTACAGAAGGCAAAACTGCATAACCTTCCCAATGTCAGAGATAGTGATTGGAAAACATTTGTCTAGATTCACAGCCTATTCTTCTGTTCTACAGCAAGGGACTGTAAACTGGGACCACAAACACAGCTAACTCCCATACCCATGGTTTCAGTTACCCGCAGTCAACTGCAGTCTGAAAACATTAAATGGAAAATTCCAGAAATAAACAATTTGTAAGTTTTATTTTTGTTTGTTTTTAGAGATGGGGCTTCACTCAGTCACCCAGGCTGGAGTGCAGTGGTGCAACCGTGGCTCACTGTAGCAGCCTCTACCTCCCATCTCTGCCTCCCTTGTAGTTGGGACCATGGGCATATACCACCACTCCCGGCTTTTTTTTTTTTTTTTTGTAAAGAAGGTTTCTCACTATGTTGTCCGGGCTGGTCTTGAACTCCTGGGCTCAAGCAATCCTCCCACCTTACCCTCCCAAAGTGCCGGGATTACAGGCATGAGCCATTGCACCCAGCCATGTTTTAAATTGTACATGGTTCTGAGTAATGTGATGAAATCTTGCACCATCTAGTACCATCCCGCCCTGGATGTGAATCATCCCTTTGTCCAGCTGTATATGCCACCTGCTCATTAGTCACTTGGTAGCCTTCTTGGTTACTTGAATGTTGCAGTATTGCAGTGCTTATCTTCAAGTTACCCTTATTTTACTTAAGAAATTCCCCAAAGTGCAAGAGTAGCAATGCTGAGAATCTGGAAATGCCAATGTGAAGCTGTAAAGTGCTTCCTTTAAGTAAAAAGGTGAAAGTTCTTGACTTAATATGGAAAAAAAATTGTATGCGGAAATTGCTAAGATCTATAGTAAGAACAAATCTTCTATCAGTGATAATGTGAAGAGGAAAAAATAAATTCACAGTTGTTTTGCTGTCATACCTCAAACTGCAAAAGTTATAACCGCAGTATGTGATAAAGGCTTAGTTAAGAAGGAAAAGGCATTAAATTTCTGGGTAGAAGACATGAACAGAAAACTGTGTTCCAACTTGATGACAATCAGGTTTGGTATTATCTGTGGTTTCAGGAATCCACTGGGGATCTTGGAATATATTTCCCACAGATGGCTGGGAACAGGACTACTCTGTGTGTGTATCTCCTATCTGGCTCACATATTACTTTTTAAAAATTGAGATAAAATCCATTTAGGGTACAATTGGTACCCTAAAATGGTGTGTTTTAGTATATTCACAATGTTGTGGAACCATCACTACTAACTGATTCCAGAACACGTCATTGCCCCAAAAAGAAACTCAGTACCTCAGAGGAGTAACTCCTGACAGCCTCTTCCTACAGTCCTCTGGCAACCAAAAATCTGCTGTCTCCATGTATTTGCCTATTATGGACATTTCACATAAATGGAATCATGCAATATGTGGCCTCTTTCACTTAGCAAAATGTCTACAAGGTTATCCACATTGTTGCAAGTATCAGTAGTTAATCTCCCTTTGTGGCTGAATTCACTGTATAAATATACCACATTTTGGTTATCCATTCATTGATTGACGGATATTTGGACTGTCTCCACTTTTTGGCTACTATGAACAATGTTGCTAGGTGCATTTGTGTGCAAGTTTTTCACTTTTTTTTTCTTTTTCTTTTTTTAGAGTCAGGACCTTGCTGACCTTGCTCTGTCACCCAGGCTGGAGTGCAAGTGGCATGATCATAGCTCATTTCACTGCAGCCTCACACTCCTGAGCTTAAGTGAGCATCCTACCTTAGCCTTCCAAGTAGCTGGGACTATGGGTGTATGCCACCACACCCAGCTAATTTTCTGTATTTTTAGTAGAGACGGGGTTTTGCCATGTTGCCCAGGCTGGTCTTGAACTCCTGGATTCAAGCGATTATCCCATCTCAGCCTTCTAAAGTGTTGGGACTACAGCATAAGCCACAGTGCCCGGCCTTCACACTGTTTTTACAAAGTGAATCGGGGCCAGGCGTAGTGGCTCACACCTGTAATCCCACCAGTTTGGGAGGCCGAGGCAGGCGGATCACCTGAGGTCAGGAGATCGTGACAGCCTTGGCCAACATGGTGAAACCCCATCTCTACTAAAAATACAAAATTAGCCAGGCGTGGTGGTGGTGGGCACCTGTAATCCCAGCTACTTGGGAGCCTGAGACAGGAGAATCACTTGAACCTGGGAGGTGGAGGTTACAGTGAGCTGAGATTGCGCCATCGCACTCCAGTCTGGACGACAAGAGCGAAATTCCGTCTCAAAAAAAAAAGTTGAATTATGTATTAACATTGTTCATAATTAATATTTTTCAAAGTGATAGTTACCAACACTAAAAAAAAATTTAACTTTCTATTTCTTAAAAGAAATAAAGGAGGAGGGAGGGCAGGTAGGTCTCTCTGTCTGGTAACAACGGTTCTTCCTTCCTGCACTGACAAAAACCACCTGGGTATGCTAAGCTGTGACTGTTCAACAACTGGCTCTTTTAAAAGACACCCAATGGAGATACCACACGTAAACCTGGACAACTCTTCCTTTACCTTATTGGCTCGACTCCTGAAGGCATTTGAGCTATCAATCCCTGGTCTATACTAAATACATAAATTTATAAACAAATAATAAGACAGGGGAAACTCTTACTTAAGACTACAAAAATTATGGAACTGAAAATGCAGTTCAACAATGACATCAGTGGCCATGAACTATCTGGTAAATGTATATAGAGTAGTATGTACACGTACTTTTTTTTGAAGAAAAAAACTATTACAGGCTCAGGAAATCTGTAAACTTCAGCAAAATTAATAATTCCTGAGTTAGACAAACAGAAACACATCTAAGAAGGCTAACTTGGTGATTTACATAAATATTAAAAAATTAAACTGCTCAAACTAAGTATACGCCATTCTTTCCTGACGGAAGACAAGAAGACAATGTATCCTAGGCTTCAGAGTATGAGACCCAAGCTTGATGAATGATTAACAAAATGTCAGCCTCAGAAAAAATACAGTGGCATTCAGAGTTAGTCAGGTAGAGATAACAGTTTTACAAAAGGGAACTTTACTTCTGCCTCACATTATTGCTTAGAAAATAAGAACTGAATTTCTTCACTACTGTCCAACCTTAAATCATTTACAATCTTGTATTTTAAAGCATACCCTTTGAATCACATGTCCAAAGAGAATTACTTGGGGGTCAGAGAGGTACCTTAAAATGGCTTTAAAAACTTAAAGCCAAGATTATTTTAAGATTGCTTACCCCCTTGAATCTTAAAACTGTTAAGATATCTAATTACTGAGCTTTCTAAATTAGTGTTCCCAGTTTTTTTTTTTTTTTTTTTGAGACGGAGTCTCGCTCTGTCACCAGGCCTGGAGTGCAGTGGCACTACCTCGGCTCACTGCAACCTCCACTTCCCGGGTTCAAGTGATTCCCCTGCCTCAGCCTGCCGAGTAGCTGGACTACAGGCAAGCACCACCATGCCCGGCTAATTTTTTTTTTTTGTATTTTAGTAGAGACAGGGTTTCACTATGTTGGCCAGGATGGTCTCGAATTCCTAACCTTGTGATCCACCCGCCTCGGCCTCAAAAAGTGCTGGGATTACAGGTGTGAGCCACCACGCCTGGCCCAGTCTTTTTAAAAGTCAAGACAGAAAGAAAATAATATTTGTATGGCACAATGGGGTAAATGATCAAGACTGCTCTGGATCTGAGGTCACTGGTTTGGATGCTGTATCCAAGCTACATTCTGCATGAATGGCCAGAGGTGTGAGGGGACCAGTATCTCAACACATCTGTAACACACCCTGACACAATACACTGATTGAGAAATTCTAGTTTGAATAACTTGTGGAGATCACAACCTGAAGAGTCAAAATCCATGCAGTAGGTTGAGAAAACTATTTCACAATTCCCCTTATTTCAAGAGATACGCAATCATCTTTTGCAGCCTTCAATTACAGTCCAGATGTACTAACAGGCAACTATTTCATCTGGAAGATCATCTATTTGGAGATCACTGACACAAAAAACCAAAAACAACAAAGACAAACCAAGCCTCCTTACCTTAGCTCAGAAAGATAAGCCAAAAGAAAACAGGTTAATGGTAAAAATGTATGATTAAATGAAGTTATTGTTTTTTTCCTCCACTTCATATTGATTTATCTTTTCCCATGTCAATTTAAGGTGGTAACCATGGCCAACAACATTCTCTCTCACCTATCACACTAATGCCAAATAAGTAGTAGTGTTTTTGTTTTTTCAAGTGGGGAAATATATGTAGCTCAAAAAAAAAACAAAAAAATATCTAGCAACTAACTCCTTGGCAGTTCCCTTGACTCTCTGACCTTCAAGTCCCAAGGTTCTAAGTACATAATAAATAAGAAAACTACCTGTTCAAACCCAACAGAATGTTTTTTTCTGGTTTGATTGAGGCTCTGAATTTGGAACACAAATATTCTCAGTAATACTTGGTAATTCATTAAGTTACTGCTTGTGTAAACTTGCAGGATACTTAACTTTAGGAGATTATAAATCCTAACATGCCCCTGGGGGCCTTCTGCTTTTATTCCTACTTACAAAACATTCAACATTTTTGTTTTTAAAAACAATGCACACAGGCCAGGTGCAGTGGCTCACGCCTATAATCCCAGCACTTTGGGAGGCCAAGACAGGTGGATCACCTGAGGTCAGGAGTTCAAGACCAGTCTGGCCAGTATGGCACAACCCCATCTCTACTAAAAATACAAAAATTAGCCTGCAGTCCCAGCTACTTGGGAGGCTGAGGCAGGAGCATCACTTGAACCCAGGAAGCAGAGGTTGCAGTGAGCTGAGATCGTGCCACTGCACTCCAGCCTGCGTAACAGAGAGAGATTCTGTCTCAAAATAAATACATACATACATACAAAGAAAATTAAAGCAATACACGTAAGTATTACTTCCATAAAACAAACCAGGAAGTACAGTAAAACATAAAATATTAGCATTTGGGCCTTTTGTGTGAATTACATTTCTCTACCTTCAACCCAGAAAAGGGATCTGAGTGTCAATGTGACATAAATGACATAGCAACAGTGTGAGATCTTCCAATGAAGGGAGGTATTAGAAGAAAATCCAAGCAGTTTGATTTGGATTAACAGTTCTACCCCAAACACCTAAGAGAAATTTGAACTCCAGTACTGTCTCCTATAATATGGAATATAACAAATGGACAGAAGTCATCATCTCTACACCTTTTTACCATGCCACACAAGCAAAATAAAGTCACAATGTGAAACTTTATTCCACTGGCTATAACCCTCTGGAACCAAAAGATGGAAAACTTCATTTGGGATATACAGTAATTTAAAGAAAAATTCAGCATTTATGAATTTAATAACTGCTGCTACCATTTGAATACCTCTTATAAACCAAACACAGTATCAGATGCATATTCTGATTTTAGAAATAAACAAACTCAGAGGTTAAATAATCTGCCAAAAACAACAGGATTACTAAGTGGTGGAAGCCAGATCTGTTTAGAATTCAAAGCCTAAATGGGTTCTTTTCACTAAATTTAATACTATTTCCTTAATTCTCCAAACTGATTTATTATAGCCTATCCAAAATACTATAATAAAATGAACTGCTTTAAATTTGGAGGCAAGGAGGGGGTGGGACACTGAGTTTCAATAGTCAGGGTTCTTCATTATTTTCTTACCTGAATAGGCTGGCCACCAGGCCACAAATTGTATAAAAATCAGATTTTAAATGATGGAAAAGCTTTTCTGTGTGGCTGCTGAAGGGAGAAAAGAAGACAACTGAGACATGCCCCACCATGCTGGCTGGGGGTTGGTGACATCTGTGGGCCTCAGTGTTGGGCTCCAGATGCAACAAAGCCTAAAGTTTTGAATATGTATGAAGGTCAATGTGATGTTTTCCAAAAACAGTCATAAAAGATGGCTGTGAAAAACCCACTAGGAACAACTGTATGTAACAAGAGCATATAGGTAGCTGCAGATGAACGTTCAGGTCCTTAGCTGTGGTGTTTAAAAATTCTTCAGACCAGGCCGGGTGCTCATGCCTGGAATCCCAGCACTCCGGGAGGCCGAAATGGGTGGATCGCCTGAGCTCAGGTGTTCGAGACCAGCCTTGGCAACATGGTGAAACCCCATCTCTACTAAAATACAAAAAAAAAAAAAAAATTAGCCAGGCATGGCGGTGTGCGCCTGTAGTCCCAGCTACTTGGAAGGCTGAGGCAGGAGAATTGCTTGAACCCGGGAGGTGGAGGTTGCAGTGATCTAAGGTTGTGCCACTGCACTCCAGCCTGGCAACAGAGTGAGACGCTGTCTCCCAAAAAAAAAAAAAAAAAAAAAAATCTTCAGACCAGTGCGGTGGCTCATGACTCAGCACTTCGGGAGGCTGAGGCAAGAGGACTGCTTGAGCCCAGGAGTTTGAGACCAGCCTGGGCAACATGCTGAGACGTTGTCTCTACAAAAAAATTCAGAAACTACCCACAAAGAAAACCCTAGGTCAAGATAGCTTCACTGGAAGGAAAAATGAACTGGTCAGGAAGACAGACAAATAGAAGCAAATAATGAAAACATTTTATTTACCATTGATAACCTTCTTACAACAAATTATGTAGCAAAATACATGTTTGAATACTTTTAATTGCTAGGCAATAGTCTATTTTCTTTTTTTGAGACGGAGTTTCGCTCTTGTTGCCCAGGCTGGAGTGCAATGGCGCAGATTTTGGCTCACTGCAAACTCCGCCTCCCAGGTTCAAGCGATTCTCCTGCCTCGGCCTCCGTAGTAGTTGGGGTTACAGGCATGCGCCACCACGCCTGGCTAATTTTGTATTTTTAGTAGAGATGGGGTTTCTCCATGTTGGTCAGGCTGGTCTCGAACTCCCGACCTCAGACCAGTCCGCCTGCCTCGGCCTCCCAAAGTGCCGGGATTACAGGTATGAGCCACTGCACCCGGCCTATTTTCATTTTTTTACAAAAGGTAGACAACTCCAAAGCAGATGGCCATTTGTAGCCATTCTATATAATCTTGAATACACAAAACACTGGCCAGTGGCTCACGCCTGTAACCCCAGCACTCTGGGAGGCTGAGGTGGGTGGATCACCTGAGGTCAGGATTTCGAGACCAGCGTGGCCAACACGGCGAAATCCCACTTCTACTAAAAATACAAAAATTAGCTGGTTAGGTTGGCAAGCTCCTGTAATTCCAGTTACTTGGGAGGCTGACAGAGGAGAACCACTTGAACCCAGGAGGCAGAGATTGTGCTACTACACTCCAGCTTGGGCAACGGAGCGAGACTCCATCTCAAAAAAAAAAAAAAAGTTTTAAAGTGCCGATAAATACAAGTTCCTGGTCTGCCTACAGTTATCACTTAATAATACAAAGCAAACAAGAAAGCCAAGTTAGTGGATTACCTGAGAGAACAAGACACAGAGAAGATGTTAATGCAGGGAGGTGGCCTTCTCCAAACACATCCCTAACACACACTATTCAAGTAATTCCCAAACTGTGATAAAAGAACCACTGGGGATAAGACCTCTGATCTATATTCACAAGTCTATAGGTGAGCAAAGGTAGACCTTTTCCTGTGTCTGAGATGGGAAGATTACCTTCTCTATCTAGAAGCAAAAGAACCCTAGACTCACCAAGACTAGCTAATAGACACTGTACACGAGTAATTGAGGTAATCTACACTGGGTGTGAGTTACATACTGATCCACCCCTAGGCAGCAATTCATACCTCACCCACCCAACAGGCTACATTCGAAACAGGAAGTACAGGTCAAAAGTCTCATTAAAAAAATAAGAACTCTTGGCAGCTGAAAATGAAAATAAAGAATGAAGAATGGCCGGGCACGGTGGCTCACGCCTGTAATCCCAGCACTTTGGGAGGCCGAGGCAGGCGGATCACGAGGTCAGGAGATCGAGACCATCCTGGCTAATACGGTGAAACCCCGTCTCTACTAAAAATACAAAAAATTAGCCTGGCGTGGTGGCGGGCGCCTGTAGTCCCAGCTACTCGGGAGGCTGAGGCAGGAGAATAGCATGAACCCAGGATGCAGAGTTTGCAGTGAGCCGAGATTGTGCTACTGCACTCCAGCCTGGGCGACAGAGTGACACTCTGCCTCAAAAAAAAAAAAAAAAAAAAAAAGAATGAAGAATGACAGCACTGGCAATAAACACATTGTTTTCTCTGAAAGGGAAGGGAAAGAACTAATGTTGGGCACCTATATGCCAGACATTTTATAAATTTTCTCCTTTAATCCTCAGTAATCCTGAGATGATAATACTAGCTGGTACTCTAGTTATTAATCCTCACAAAAATCCTGAGGTAGGTACTACTAATTCCCATGTTACAGATGAAGAGACTGAAGGTTAGTAAGTTGCCCAAGGTAGTTGTTATCCCAACTGTAGAGACAAGAACTCCCAGACTTGAAGAAGTTAAGTAAACTTCCCCAAACTCAAAGTGGGAGTTCTTTCCCACTATCCGGCTGCCTTTGCCTCCCTACCAGCAATCTCAATTAATTATCTATTCTACCCCCTTCTCATTTCTGTAGCTGTTTCAGAAACTATACCTAAGACACAAAGCAAATAGGAGTTATCATAAGAAAACACCTCCAAAAGATACTAAGTTGTGCTATGATATGCCTATTATTAGAAAATGTCAATCAATTTTAAGCTTGGAGGGCAGTGACAGTTTGGAGATCTTCAGCACAATACCTGCCAGAAATGTAGCAGGTACTCAGGATCTGCTGAATGAACAACATCTTTTGAGTGGTTATGAATTCAATAACCCAAAATGACTATCTTGTACTTCTGGATATGACATGATACCATTTTTTGGAAAATAATTTATCCATTCATTTTAAACAGGGTAGCTTTCTTAAAATTTATAGAACATTGATGAGATAGCTAAATTGAGAAATGCCCATTAAAGCATTAGTCATAACTTCAGGAAAATTCCAAGTGTTCACTTTTCCAAGCAAATTAAAATGTTTCAGCTAATAAAACCTGTCAGAAAAACCCACAAGACAAGAAAGTATAAAAAGAAAAGAGGAGCCAATATAAGAGCATTTAAGATGTCACACATAAAAAATTATAAAACATTAACCTAACTTGTACCTTGGTATTTAACCCTAAAACTGTCACCTCAGATTACACAATATTTTCCATGCAAGAAAACATTATCACCATGAATGTAAAGAAGCTTGCCCACCATAGCAACTGTTGCTAAGAATGGTTTTTTAATATCTAAGACTGAAAGACAGAATTTGTAGAAACCAGTTAAAATGCCACTCCTAGCAGTATCTTGTGATACTGTGAGTGCTTTCACCTTAAACTTTTTAAAAGACTCAATCTTTGACTTCTACATGTTTTTTTTAAAAAAAGGTACATCTGGGAGCACTCAGTGTAAGAAAACTACCAATTGTCTATAATCCAATGAAAATACATCCTTTGTTACAATGACAGCAGTTACTTTTCCTTAATAATCCTAGAGGAATTTCTTCATTTGAAAAGCTGGCTGGCCTAGATTTCTCTATAAACTAAATGACATGCTACTTTTGAAATTATCCATCTCAGAAGTTCAAAGAAATTTAGGTATAAGAACACATTAATACTCTCACGAAACAAACCTTATCCAGGTTACCCATGAATTGTGACAGATCAAAGTCCAGTTTCTCATTTCAAATCAAGTATCACATTATTTATTACCTTAAAATACTAAGCCCTTACCTAATTCAATGGCAAATCATACTGGTTTTCAGTTTCTTAACTTGTACAAATCATACTGAAATATTTATGCAAAAGCTGTCATACAGTTGAATATTATAGACAGTTAACATCTCTCTTTTTTTTTTTTTGAGACGGAGTCTCACTCTGTCCCCCAGGCTGGAGTGCATGATCTCGGCTCACTGCAACCAACCTCCATCTCCCAGGTTCAAGTGATTCTCAGCCTCCTGAGTAGCTGGGACCACAGGCACGCACCACCACACTCAGCTAATTTTAGCAGAGACAGGGTTTTACCATGTTGGCCAGGCTGGCCTTGAACTCCTGACCTCAAGTGATCCACCCACCTCAGCCTCTCAAAGAGCTGGGATTACAGGTGTGAGTCACCAAGCCCAGCCAACAGTAGAAAAGGGTACTCAGGGAATATAGTTCGAAAGTCATGACTGTTGGCTGGTCCAGGATTCTAGACTAGCTCTAGGGCTGAGATATCTTAGTAGATCAGTTAACTATTCATGTGGCCCAATATCCCTTACTCTAAACCCAAAGTCAAACATAATCTCTAAAGTCTTTCATGCCCTCAAATGCTAATCTTGTAATCATCTTTCTATTCAGGTAATAACTCAAAAGAAATGGTCTCATTTCCTTCATCATCTGACTTAAATTTAGTTAATCCATATTTTATGAATCCAACCAATAGGACACTGTTAAAGAACAAAAACAAAACACTTTTCTTGAAAGCTAGAAACTCCATTCTGTAGTGATGATTCCCAGATCTGACTCTTAAACTCAACAACCTCAACAGACAATGACAGGGAGAAAAGATCTTACAACTTTGAGCTGAGCTGGGGTGGGGTGGGAGGTGTGAGAGAACAGAGAGACAGTTACAAATTCACAAAAATATATCATCCATTTCCATCTCCTCTAAAAAATATGAAATAAGCCTTAAAAGGTTGTCATATAAACTATTATTAAGCCAATAAAAACTAATGAAGAAATTATGTCATTTATCCAAAATATGGAAAAGCCACCTATTTACAGGAATCCTATTAATGTCCTAGATCTTCAGAAACTACATTTCACTAAGCTGGTCATCAAGCCCCTTCAAACTGCATCTAAGGACAATAATAATATTCAAACATCAAGAAAGAGGTAGCCGGGCGCGGTGGCTCAAGCCTGTAATCCCAGCACTTTGGGAGGCCGAGGCGGGTGGATCACGAGGTCAGGAGATCGAGACCATCCTGGCTAACATGGTGAAACCCCGTCTCTACTAAAAATACAAAAAACTAGCCGGGCGTGGTGGCGGGCGCCTGTAGTCCCAGCTACTCGGAGGCTGAGGCGGGAGAATGGCGTGAACCCGGGAGGTGGAACTTGCAGTGAGCCGAGATCGCGCCACTGCACTGCAGCCTGGGCGACAGAGCGAGACTCCGTCTCAAAAAAAAAAAAAAAGAAAGAGGTACAGGTTCCACTCAACACCATTATTCCATGGAGTCTTCCAGGACTAAGTCATTTTATAGAATCTTTGCTATCTTTGTTCTCTAGAAAATAACATCCCAAAGACTCTGAAACAAAACCAGCAAAACTCCTGTATTTGTTTTCCATTGTGACATAACAAATTATCACAAACAAAACAACACAAATTGATTATCTTACAGAAGTCAGCGGGCTTGACTGGGTCTCACAAGGGCTAAATGAGGGTATCCAGTGGACTAGTTCCCTGCTGGAAACTCTGGAGAAAATCTGCTTCCACATTCATTCATATTGGCTGAATTTAGTTCCTTGCAGCTGTAGGACTGAGGTTCCCACTTCCTTGCTGGTTTTCAGCTGGGACTGGCCTTTCCTACTAGAGGCTGCCTGCATTCCCCCTCTCATGCTTTCAATCTGGTCTCCTCCAGTAATGGCAGGCTAAGTCGTTCTCATGCTTCAAATCTCGGACTTCCCCTTCTGCCTCATCTCTGACACCAGCCAGAAAAAGTTCTCTGCTTTTAAGTGCTTATGTGAGTAGAATAAACCCACGCAGAAAATCCAAGATAATCTACCTAAGATCCTTAACTTTAATTAAATCTACATAACATACTCAGGTTCCAGGGTTTATAGTATGGAAATCATAGGGGAGCCATTATGCTTACAACAGTCTGCCTTCTAGTTTCCAAGGATTCATCTCTCTCCCAAATGCAAAACACATCCATCCCATCCCAAGGTCCCAAAGGTTTCCCATCTAAAGCTTATTTCAAAAGTCCCAAATCTCATTCATCTATTCAGGTGTGGATGAGGTTCTGGGGATAAAACAGTAAGTCCAACTCCTAGGGCACAATTCCTAAGAAAACAAGTTCTCTGCTCCCAAAATACTATTGTGAGACAGACATAGAATAACAGTTATAAACATTCCAGTTCAAACGGGCAAAATGTAAAAGAAAATAGAGCCACAGGTCCAAAGTAGTTTCAAAATCTAGGGAATCTCTATTCCACTTCAAAGCCTGGGAAAAAATCCTCTC
This sequence comes from Theropithecus gelada, assembly GCF_003255815.1. Taxonomy (NCBI): domain Eukaryota; kingdom Metazoa; phylum Chordata; class Mammalia; order Primates; family Cercopithecidae; genus Theropithecus; species Theropithecus gelada. The sequence continues at coordinate 71,874,767 of NC_037678.1, forward strand.
CAGCTTTTAGCTCCACCCCTCTGGGCTCTCCTATCTCCATCTGAGTCACCCTTCTTTTTTTACGAAAAGCAACACATTCACATGTGAGTAGTTTTATCAGCCTGCTTCCTATCAGTAGAATCTGGGGGGTCCAACAGCCCTATTACTTTCTGACTCTTTCAATCCAAAAGAGAATTGTTTATGTTGGCATAAAATTCTCAAGAACCTAACAGGCTGTGGAAGTATTCCACAGGGGTTCACTACATTAAAGTTCACATTCACAAATAAACCAGGCTGCACATTTAATACTTTGCTTGGAAATCTCAGCTAAATATACAAGTTCATCACTTACAAATTTGGCTTTCCATATAACCATAGGATAAAATTCTGCTAAACTTAGTTGCTGCTACGTAACAAGGGTCCCCTTTCTGCCCGTTTCCAATAAGAAAGACCTCACTTCTGTCTGGGCCCTCATTAGCAGAGTCACTAACATCCATATTGCTATTAAAAGTCTGTCCTAGGCCGGGTGCGGTGGCTCAAGCCTGTAATCCCAGCACTTTGGGAGGCCGAGACGGGCGGATCACGAGGTCAGGAGATCGAGACCATCCTGGCGAACACAGTGAAACCCCATCTCTACTAAGAAATACAAAAAATAGCCGGGCGAGATGGCGGGCGCCTGTAGTCCCAGCTACTCGGGAGGCTGAGGCCGGAGAATGGCGTAAACCCGGGAGGCGGAGCTTGCAGTGAGCTGAGATCCGGCCACTGCACTCCAGCCTGGGCGACAGAGCGAGACTCCGTCTCAAAAAAAAAAAAAAAAAAAAAAAGTCTGTCCTAGGCCTTTTCTTTTTTCTTTTTTGACAGGGTCTCACTCTGCCACCCAGGCTGGAGTGCAGTGGTGCCATTACCACTCCCTGCAGCCTCGACTTCCTGGGCTCAAGTGATCCTCCTGTGTTCTAGGCCTTTTCTATCATGCCCCTTAAAATTATTCTAACCTTTATCTACTGCCACTTCCATTTTTAGGTAATAGTACCCCACTCCTGGTACCAAAATCTATACTAGTATTCGACTGCTGCTATAACAAATTACTACAAATGTAGTGGCTAAAAATAACACAAATTTATTATTTCACAGTTACTTAGGTCAGAAGTTGGGTGGGCTTGGCTAGCTAGGTCTTCTGCTTAGGGTCTCATGAGGCCAAAAAATCAAGGTCTCTCAAGGTTGCATTCCTTGATGGAAACTCTGGGAAATTCACTTTCAAGCTCAATCAGGTTGTTGGTCAAATTCAGGTTCCTTCTGGTTGCAGGACTGAGGTCCCCATTTCTTGCTGGTTGTCAGCCAGGGACTGGTCTTTGCCACTAGAGGCTGCCCACATTCCTTCTGATAACTTTTCATGTGGTCCTCTCTAGCAAAAGCAAATGGAGTCCTTCTCAAGCTTCAAATCTCTCTGATTTCCTTTTCTGCCCATTTCTCTGACCCCAGTTGGAGAAAGTTCTCTGCTTTTAAGGACTCATGTGATTAGATTGGGCCCACCCAGAAAATCCAGGATGATTTTTCTATTTTAAGATTCTTAAACTTAATTACACCTGCCAAGTTCCTTTTGCCATGTAACATATGGTAGTTACAGATTCTGGGGATTAAGGTATGGACAACTTGGGAAGAGGGAGATGTAATTCTGCCTACTACAAATCCAACTCCTATGGAAGGGTTTTTTTTTTTCTTAAGATGGGGTCTTGCTATGTTGCCCAGGCTGGAGTGCAGTTGTGTGATCTCAGCTCATTGCAAGCTCCGCCTCCCAGGTTCACGCCATTCTCCTGCCTCAGCCTCCCAAGTAGCTGGGACTACAGGCACCCGCCACCATGCCCGGCTACTCTTTTGTATTTTCAGTAGAGACGGGGTTTCACCATGTTAGCCAGAATGGTCTTGATCTCCTGACCTCGTGGTCCGCCCCCCTAGGCCTCCCAAAGTGCTGGGATTACAGGCGTGAGCCACCGTGCCCGGCCCCTATGGAAGGGATTAAACTCACTTCCTAAAGAAAATCATCCCTTTCTTTAAGAGTGTGAAGTACAGGTGTACAAATTTTACTTACGTGAAGTAAAGTATATATACATACATGCATACATATGTCTTTACTTATGTGACACAAAGATTTATGTTCAGAGATAGAGACAATAGTAAAAACAAGCACTCACTCTGGATGAGTGAGTAGGCAAAGGAACTAAATGCGCAGTATGGAAAAGGAGTTGCCACCTGTTTCATCCTCAAACTGCAAGGCATTTCACCCATAACTACTTAGAAACTAACCCACGCTCCTCCTTAAATGTGTATTTCTCTTCTCTGTATTCCACAAAAAAGTACATAACTAAGCATTGTTTTGTTTTTAAAGAAAAGTCACCTCAGGGGGACCTAACTTTGTAATGAATTGATTAATCAATCTAAGCAAATTTCCAATCTTTCATTCAAGTCATACACCCTCCCCCAATAGCAAACCAAAGCCAAAAATTTCAAAGTCACAGAAGGACAAAAACATGCCCTGCTAAGACTGCAGGTGAACTTTTGAGAATACCACAGAGGAGAACTAGTATTGGTACTGGACTTTCAGCCCCAGGTTCACCAAGCCAGTAAAGCCAAATACTTACAACAAAAACCTACAACTACAAAGGTAATATTCTAAAGCCCTGTCTACAGTCAAATTCTTGACTATAAATTTTACCTAGAACAGAAAAGCCCCCAATATACCAGCTAGTCCCTTTACAGTGACAGGTAAAAGCTACTTACTACACTTACTACCTGCCAGACACTGTAGTAAGCACTTGACACAAATTGTCTTATTTACTCCTCTCCATAAACTCACAAGCTAGAAAATACCATCATCCCCCTTTTACAGACGGGAAAACAGGCTTAGAGAGTTTAGGTCACACAACTAAGTCGCAATGGCCCTGATATCTGACAACCTAGGCAGTGTGGTTTTTAATCACTGGGCCTATACTGCACTCCTTAGATGGCATGAAGTCTCCAATTCTTGGAAAAATCTTCCCTTCTTAGTTTTCTTTTCTTTTTTTTTTTTTTTTGAGACGGAGTCTCGCTCTGTCGCCCAGGCTGGAGTGCACTGGCAAATCTCAGCTCACTGCCACCTCCGCCTCCCAGGTTCAAGCGATTCTCCTGCTTCAGCCTCCTGAGTAGCTGGGATTACAGGCGACCGCCACCAAGCCCGGCTGATTTTTGTATTTTTAGTAAAGACGGGGTTTCACCGTGTTGGTCAGGCTGGTCTCGAACTCTTGACCTCGTGATCCACCCGCTTCGGCCTCCCAAGCGTTGGGATTACAGGCATGAGCCACCACACCCGGACTCCCTTTTTAGTTTTCATTTTCTCTCCTCATATCCCATTCTCGTAGAATTAAACAGTTGAAAAGTAATCAAGTCTTCCCAAATAATTTGCCATCTCTTTTTCAGAACTCTTTCCTCCACACAAAGCAATAGTCAAGATGCAACTTCTCCTGACCCTGACTCTGCTTCCCCAAAACAAACTACAGAAGCTCCACCCATCACCTGCTTAATCTAGAAATGTTCCAACACTGCAAAAACACACAACGAAAAACAAAATTGAAAAGTCCTACTCTTTCAAAAGGTCACCAACATATGTATACTCTTAGCCAAGCTTTCTCTCCATACCTCTTTTTCTATCCAGGCTCCTAACTAGTCCTTAACTCCAACTCTAGACGTTCTGCCCCACGTCTTGGTCCCTTCCCACTTTCTCCCCAGCAACTCCGCCTGGGGTTCTCTCCACCTCGCACCCACTCTGCAGGTGGGAAGCTCAGCCCCGCCCAGATGGACCCTAAGAAGGCCCCTACTCCAGCTGCCTAGTTCCGCCGCAGGGTTCACCGCACACTACCCAGCAGGCACCACTCCCTCCGCACCCTCCCCCAGCACCCCACTGCGGCCCCACCCCTCAAGTTCCCTTCCCCCTCTGACGACCCCCTCCTCCAAGTTGTCCCCTAGTCCCCACCCAGTCCGGCCCTTTCCTATGCAATAAGCTGGACTCCGGCAGCCGATTCCCACCCTCACATCGGCCTCTGCCCCCAAACCTCGCCCTCCGCCCTGGGGGGTGGCCCTGGGCCTCCCAGATGGGCTGCAGGGGCCTCGGTTGGTGTATGTGTGAAGGTGGGGGCAGGGGAAGGCAACGGGCCGCTCGGGAGTCTGCTGGAAGCGTGAGTGGCGGCCGCGCTCCGCTGCCCTATCCTGCGCCCACCCCACCCTCCAACGACCTCGCCTGGCGACTCCCAAGGTACCTGTGGTGGAAGCGGCAGCGGCAGTGGCCGCTCTCCCCTCTGCTCACACAGACAATATGGCGGCGGTGGAGGAGGAGACACACGGCTCGGCCGCCAGCCGCAGGGACCAGAGCGAGGCTGCAGCCGCGGCTGCCGGAAGCGGAAACCCCCTCCTACCAGGAGGCGGGGCGAGACAGCTTCCGACTCCGCCCCCAAAGGAATCTAGCTGAGTGCGGCCATGCTGGGCTGTCCTATTGTAGCCTTAGGGATTCAGTTCTGGCCTAGGGTGCAAAATGGAAGGAATTCCCAACGCAAAGCAGAATAAGGAGACTTGCAATAGTTACGCGCATTTTATTTCAATAGTGTTAACAAATGACAACAGAGAGAATACGAACCTCCCACTAGGTGAACAGTTGGTTTGATCCAAGTTAATATGGCGGTACCCAGGTTTCCCGCACTTCACCCAGCTGGCCCCTCCTTTCCTGAAAAGAACCATGCGCGACCTGCAGAGCTGTAGAGCCAAGCATTCTGGGAGCTGAAGTCCCTTTTGCTCTGACCCCCTCGTTTAAAATTAGGGTTTCAGCAACACTTTCTATTCAAACTTGGAGTTCGGAAGAAGTGAATGAAAGTTGGACCCTAGAAAGGGCATGGCGCAGGAGTCTGGGAAGTGAGGATACTAGGTCTCAAGAGACCAAGGCCCAATTCCTTCCTCCTACAGAAGTCTTGCCTAGAGCTCTGCGTTCAAAATATAGTGTTTTTTCCCCTTCTATCTGCCTCCCACCCCGGCTCTCCTTTCCCGAGCTACCTCCCCAAAACAGTCACAGAGCACCTTCTACCATGCAAAGTTCATCATGGTCTCCTCATGATCAAAAATCTCCCATGGACCTCTTTGTGCACCAAAGATAGCCCAAACTCTTCACTTGACATTCAAAGTCCTCCATAATTTGGCCAAACCCTCTTTTCCAGCCTCCTATTTTGCCACTCTCATCTCAAATTCCGGAAGCTTCCACCCACTAAAACTGCAAACAATTCCTGGAACTTAGCTGTGTTGCCTCCCTCGCTTTGCACTGGCAGTTACTTCTCTTACTGTCACCTCATGGACTGGATAATTTCTGTATGCCGATTGAACTAATTCAGGGATCCTTTCCTCTTGGGGTCTTCTCTCTGTTGAACTCCCTCAAACCCAGGCACTATCAGTTAGTAACCTGAGGACCTCAGTCTGTCTCCTCCATCAGACTGTGAGCCCCTAGTGGACAGAGCTCCATCTGATGATCAACCTCTCCTTTGCAGGCCCTGCTAAAAGCTGAAGCATCTAGGAGTTGCTGAAAGGAGTTCAAATGTTAGTCTCACCTCTGATGGGACAGAGGTGTGAGCACTGGAATGAAGGTGAGGAGGCCAGGTTATTTCAGTACCAACCATTATCCCTAGCTGTCTCAGAATAGCTGGTTGTCTCAGGAATAGGCCTCTCCACACTCCACAGCCCTCCTTTCACAGTTTGTCAGCTGACTAGCACCTCTGCTCCCAAAGAGGCATCTCCTGCCCACGGGGTTAGGGCCGGTGGTGGCTGCAGACTTATGGTGATGGCCTCAGGGAGGTGGCTGTGGCCTTCTCTGGACCTCATCTGCTAGGCAGCTTGTGACATCTGATCCCGATTGCCTGGGAACCCATAACAGTTTTTCTCTCAGTATCCTGTAACTGGTGATTCCTCACCTCTGGGCCTCAATTTCCCCACTTGTGGACTGAGGAGGTTATACAAGATAATCCCAAAGTTTCTGGGAAGTCATCTTTCAGGAAATGATACCCTTCTACCTACCTCTTGAACGTATCTTTTTGGCTCTCATGGCTTTGTTTTTCCCAACTGTATTCACATTTGTTTAACTCATAACAATTCATCATTTGCTATGAGCCAGACACTGTGCTAGGTACTAGGGATGTGTTATGAGCAAGACATACACCAGGTGCTTACTGGTGGAGCTCACCTTTTAAAGTGAGAAGCAAGTAATGCACAGGTAAACAAATGCATAAACAAAGTAATTTCAGGTAGCAATAAGTGCCACGAAAGGAAAAGATAAGTAGCTGTGAAGTATAGAACTTTAGCTTGAGTGGTTCAGAAGGTCCTTTTGAGAAGGAAACAGTAAGTGCAAACATCCCAAGGCAGGAAAGAGCATCACAAGTTTGAAGAAGGAAGCCATGGTGGCTGAAGCACTGCAAATAAAGGGAAGAAGAGGAAGAAATATGGTGGGAGAGGTGGGCAGGGCATTCAGGTAATGATAAGCTGGGTTTTCATCTGAGTGTAATGAAGATATTTCCCATTGCTTAGCCTTCTTGCCTTTCTGATCTCAGCCTCTCTCACAGCATTAGTTCTTCATTCTTCTTCCTAGTTCTGGCCTCTATCTGTGACTTCATTCAGAGGGCTCAACTGGGCACACATATACAACCCTAATACTCATGCAGGACATAATTGAAACCCAACTCCTGCCATCTACCAGGCCAACCTCATATAGGTCTCCCATCTCAAGAGGCTTACCATCCCAAGTGTTCACCTAGTTGTGGACTTAACATTTATCCTTAACTCTTACTCTCCCTGATCCCCCACATCACACCTCTCAGGCTAGTCTTTCTGCAAACAACAGCAGCAGGAGCAACAGTTAAGATGTTGAGAGTAATTGCACTGTGCCACACACTGAATGTTCATCATCTCACTTAATCCTCATGTCAGCCTGATGAGGCAGAAACCAAAAGTATCTCGCTGTACAGATGAGGAGACTCAGGTTCACAGAGATCATAGGCCATGCCCAAGGTCACATGCTGGAGATGGAGCTTGCATTTCAACCTGGGCTATTAGAGTGAGTATCTCTCTCTCTCTCGCTCTCTCTTTCTTTTGAGACAGGGTCTTGCTCTGTTGTCCAGGCTGGAGTGCAGTGGCATGATCATAGCTCATTATAACCTTGAACTCCTGTGATTAAGCGATCCTCCCACCTTAGCCTCCTGAGTAGCTAGGACTACAGACATGCACCACCATGCCTGGCTCATTTTTAATTTAGTAGTATTTTTATTACTATTATTATTATTGTAGATGGGGTCTTGCTATGTTGCCAGGGCTGGTCTTGAACTCCTAGGCTCAAGCAATTCTCCTGCCTTGGCCTCCCAAAGTGCTAGGATTTCAGGCAAAAGTTTTAATCATGCACTAAGAACCTAAGTGTATTAGCTTTCTATTGCTGCTTAACAAAATCACCCCCAAAATATAGTGGCTTAAAACAACAATAGTTTATTTTATGTTTGTGTGGATTGGCAGTTTGGACATGTCTCATCCGGGACAGCTCTTTTCTGCTCCAAGTGGTCTTTCCTGGCTTACTCTTACATTTGCTGTCAGTGAGCAGGTCAGCAAACTGGTTAGAACTCTATGGCCTCATTCACATGTCTGACAGCTGGTTGGGGTTGTTGGCTTGAGTACCTTGGTTCTCCTCTATATTGCTTCTTCAGTAAGCTAACTCAGGCTTCCTTACATGATGGCTTCCAAAAGAAAGAAAACAAAAGCAGCGAGATATCTTCAGACCTAGGCTTAGAAATAATATAGTGTCGCCGGGCGCGGTGGCTCAAGCCTGTAATCCCAGCACTTTGGGAGGCCGAGACGGGCGGATCACGAGGTCAGGAGATCGAGACCATCCTGGCTAACATGGTGAAACCCCGTCTCTACTAAAAATACAAAAAACTAGCCGGGCGTGGTGGCGGGCGCCTGTAGTCCCAGCTACTCGGAGGCTGAGGCAGGACAATGGCGTGAACCTGGGAGGCGGAGCTTGCAGTGAGCCGAGATCGCGCCACTGCACTCCAGCCTGGGTGACACAGCGCGAGACTCCGTCTCAAAAAAAAAAAAAAAAAAAAAAAAAAAAAAAAAAAAGAAATAATATAGTGTCATTTTCTCTGTATTATATTGCTCAAAGGCAGTCACATGGCCAGCTCAGATTCAAGGAAAGTAGAAATAGATTCCATTTCTTCATGAGAAAAACATCAAATCATACTGCGCAAGAAGTCATGTGTATAAGGATGGTGGAATTGTTGTGGCCACCTTTGCAAACATTATATCACATAAGTAACCATAGGCATGGAACTGGTTAAAGAAATTATGGTACAGTCAGACATGGAGCTATTCACAGCAATGAGAGCTAACATTTTTGAGCACTTAATATGTGTCACTGTACAAGATGCTTTACATCTATTAACTCATTTAATTCTCACAACAGCTCTCTGTGACCAGTACATTTTTAATCCCCATTTTAGAGATTAAGTACACCAAGTCTCAGAGAGGTTAAACAACTAGTCCAACATCGAACAGCAAGTGACAAAGCCATTGAAAAGAATGAGGACAGTATTATGTCCTGACATAGAAATCTGGCCCTGACATTCTGTTATACAATACAAAGCAAGAGACAAACAGTAGTTTGGTCAGAAAACATTTAAAAAGCACATTTAAAATATTAGGAGATGTGTGTGGTTTTTTTTGTTTTTTTGAGGTCGAGTTTCACTCTTGTTGCCCAGGATGGAGTGCAATGGTGCGATCTTGGCTCACTGCAACCTCCGCCTTCCAGGTTCAAGCGATTCTCCTGCCTCAATCTCCCAAGTAGCTGGGATTACAGGTGCCCACCACGCCCAGCTAATTTTTGTATTTTTAGTACAGATGGGATTTCACCATGTTGGCCAGACTGGTCTTGAACTCCTGACCTCAGGTGATCGCCTGTCGTGGCCTCCCAAAGTGCTGGGATTACAGGTGTGAGCCACTGTGCCCGGGTGGAGATGTATGTCTTATAAAAATTAGTAGAATAAAAATTTTTACATGTCTTATAAAAATTAGTAGAATAAAAATTTTTACATGTCTTATAAAAATTAGTAGATGTATATGTCTTATAGTTTTAGATAAATTCAGGAAGAATTTACTGCAAACTATTAATGGAGCTTATCTTTGAAGAGAAGAAAAGGAGAAAACTTTTATTTAAACACCTCTGTTTGTATTGCTTGAATTTTTTTTTTTTTTTTGAGAGAGGGTCTTGCTCTGTTGCCCAGGCTGAAGTGCCGTGGCAACAGTCACAGCTTACTGCAGCCTCAACCTCCAGGGCTCAAGTCGTCCTTGCACCTCAGTCTCCCAAGTAGTTGAGGCCACAGGTGTGTGCCACCATGCCTGGCTAATTTATTTTTATATTTTGTGGAGATAGGGTCTCCCCATATTGGCCATGCTGGTCACAAACTCTTGGGTTCAAGTGATCCTCCCGCCTTGGCCTCCCAAAGGGCTGGAATTACAGTAGGCACAAAGCCTGGTCTTCTTTGAATTTTTTTACAGCAATCATAAATTTTTATTTCAATACCTTATAAAGAAGAAAATGTTTTTAAAATGTCCTTCAGTTTGGCTCTCACCTATGTCTTTTCCTATTTGGTTTTATTTTTATTGTTTTTTTGTTTTCTTTTTTGATACCACCCCGGTCCAACCCCTTATCAATTCTGGCCCGAAGTTTTGTGGCTACCCTGAGGGCCCTTCCTCTCTCCCTCTGCAGTGCATCCCGCTTGCTGCAGGGGGACAGTTGATTAACCATCATGTTCCATTTTTGTCTAAGAGTTTTCAATGGTATTGCATTGCCTGCACAGACAGTCCAAACCCTTTGGCCTAGTGTATTGGGTGTTTGAAGTTTGACTCCAACTTGGTTGGATTCCAGCTCTGTCACTTGCTAGCAGTATAAATGTGAACAAGTTATTAGATCTCTCTGAGCCTCGATTTCCACATCTTTTTTAAAAAAATGAAAGACTGGACATGGTGGCTCATGCCTGTAGTTCCAGCACTTTGGGAGGCCGAGGTGGGTGGATCACCTGAGGTCAGGAGTTCGATACCAGCCTGGCCAACATGGCAAAATCTTGTCTCTACTAAAAGTACAAAAATTAGCCGGGCGTGGTGGCATGTGCCTGTAACCCCAGCTACTCAGGGGCTGAGGCAGAGAGAATTGCTTGAACCTGGGAGGCGGAAGTTGCAGTGAGCCGAGATTGTGCCACTGCACTCCAGCCTAGGTGACAGAGCAAAACTCTGTCTCAAAGGAAAGAAGGAAAGAAAAGAAAGAAAGAAAGAGAAAGGGAGGGAGGGGGAGGGAGGAAGGGAGGAAGGAAGGAAGGAAGGAAGGAAGGAAGGAAGGAAGGAAGGAAGGAAGGAAAGAAAGAAAGAAGGAAGGAAAGAAAAGGATAAAAGGATATAGCATTACATATTTTGTGGCAAATTAGATTACTGTTCAGTGACTGTTCACTTCCTCCCCCAGCCAGGGGCAATTGATACTTTCCTGCCCCATTAATATTAGGCTTGGCCATATGGTTTGCCTTGGCCAGTGGAATATACATATCAGTGAAAATGTGCAAATTCTAGCCTAGGCCTTAAGAGGTCTCTCTTGTTTTCAACTGGCTGTCTTAGAATTTTCACCTCTGCCTTGAAGGGTGAGCTGTCATTGGTGCCTTACATCTTTTGAAACAGACTTCCAATCAAGGTTGTGGTAGGCAAGTCTGAGATAAGAATAGTTTTTTAGTCTTTAGTTTTAGTTTGTATTAATTAAATTATAATTTATCGTTTTTCATGAACTCCATATTTTTGAATGAGAGGAAACTAAAGAGGTGGGAAGAGAATGTTCTGTCTCAATTTAGGAAAACAGTAGCTTCTATCCAAACCTCCAACATCAAACAGGCTAGTCCTAGAAGAATAAAAGACACACATAGTAGTTCTGAAATTGGGTCAACCCCAGCAGAGCCCAGCCAAGATCAGCCAAACCCAAATGACTACATATGAGAGAGGGAGAAATCAATGTTTGCTTCTATCAGCACAGAGTCTTGGGGTAGTTTGATATGCAACATTATTATAGGAATAGCCAACTAAAAGATTCACATCATAGGGCTTTTTTTCAGGGTTAAATAAATGAATACAGGAAACACCTTAAAAATAGACTGGCACATAGCAAGGGTGTAATCCATGTGAACTACTCTTATTGGGGGTGCAACTGTGAACAAAACAAAGCCCCTGTTCTCATGAATCTTATGTATGTGGAGAGATATATGGAATGGCGGCTGGTGGTGAGTGTTATGGAGGAAAATAAAGCAAAGACCGTGAAGTGGGCTCATGCCTGGTGAATTTCAGGAATGGTCAGTAGATAGGGCAGCTGAGCCAAATGAGTGGCTGATCTTGGCTAGGCTCTGCTGGGGTTGACTCAAATTCAGGTCAATTACATGTGTCTTTTATTCTTCTGGGATGAACCTGTTTGATTCCGGGGGTTTGTACAGAAGGGAAGACAATATCTCAGAGGTTCACAAGGGGCTGGATTGTGCACAGCCATGTAGGGCTATTGTGAGGACTTGCTTCTGCTCTGAATGAGGTGGGGAGCTACGGGAGAGTTTTGAGCAGATGGAGGTCAGGCTCTGCTATGCATTTTTATAGGATTTGTCCAGCTGCTAAGTGTGGACTAAATGGACCAGAAATAAGGGCTGAAGCAGGGAGAAAAGATAAGAAGCTACTGACACAAACCAGGCAAGAGATGGTGATGGTTTGAACCAAAGTTGGACTCCGAGGTTCTTTTCAAAGTAAAATCAAAAGAATTTACTGATAGATTTGGTATGGGGTGTTTGAGGAAAAAAAAAAAAAAAAATTGAGGATGACTCCAAGGCTTCTGGTCTGAGGAACTGAAAGAAAGAATTTGCCAGTAACTGAGATGAAGAAGGCTGTAGAAGAGAACTTCTGGGGGCAGGTGGAGAAATAGAGGAGGAATTAGCAGTTCCATTTGGGACTTGTTAAATTTAAGTAAGCTATGAGACTTCCAAGTGCAGATGACTAATCAGAAGTTAGATGTATGAATCTGAGCCCAAGAGAGAGGTCCAGGCTGGAGATGTAATTTTGGGGAGTTACTATGTACTAAACTGTGTCCTCCCCAAATTTATATATTGAAACCCTAACACCCAGTGTGACACTATTTGGAGATAGGACCTTTAAGGAGGTTAAAAGAGATAGTAGAGTGGGCCCTAATTCAACAGGACTGTTGTCATTACAGGAAGATGAAGAGATATCAGAGGTCATTCTCTCCCCATGCAGGTGCTCAGAGGAAAGGCTGTGTGAGGACACAGCTAGAAGGCAGCCGTTTATAAGCCGGGCAGAGAGCCTTCACCAGAAACCCTCCCTGACAGCACCTTGATCTCAGATTTCCAGCCTCTCAGTGAGAGGATCAACTATGAGAAAATAAATTTCTGTTGTTTAATCCTCTCAGTCTGTGGTATTTTTTTACGGTAGTTGGAGCAGACTACTACTGAGTCATCAACAGAGAAACGGTTTTTAAAGTCATGACAGGCCAGGCGTGGTGGCTCACACCTGTAATCCCAGCACTTTGGGAGGCTGAGGCAGGCAGATCACTTGAAGTCAGGAGTCTGAGACCAGCCTGGCCAACATGGTGAAACTCCATCTCTATTAAAAATACAAAAATTAGGCCGGGCGCGGTGGCTCAAGCCTGTAATCCCAGCACTTTGGGAGGCCGAGACGGGTGGATCACGAGGTCAGGAGATCGAGACCATCCTGGCTAACACGGTGAAACCCCGTCTCTACTAAAAAAATACAAAAAACTAGCCGGGCGAGTTGGCGGGCACCTGTAGTCCCAGCTACTTGGGAGGCTGAGGCAGGAGAATGGTGTAAACCCGGGAGGCAGTGAGCTGAGATCCGGCCACTGCACTCCAGCCTGGGTGACAGAGCGAGACTCCATCTCAAAAAAAACAAAACAAAACAAAACAAAAAAAATACAAATATTAGTCGTGTGTGGTGGCATAATCCCAGCCTATAATCCCTGCTACTCAGGAGGCTGATGCAGGAGAATTGCTTGAAAGCGGGAGGCAGAGGTTGCAGTGAGCTGAGATCGAGCCACTGCACTCCAGCCTGGGCAACAAGAGTGAAACTGTTTCATAAATAAATAAATAGCCATAAGGCTGGGTGAAATTGCCAAGGGAATGAATGTAGACAGAGAAGGAAGACCAAGGACTGAGCCGTGGGGCATCCAACAGTAAGAGACAAGGAACTAAAAAGGAGCCTGAGAAGGAGGAGCCAGTGGGGTAAGTGTCCTGGGGACCAAGTAAAAAAAGTATTTCGTGGAGGGAGTGCTGATATCCTGATCACCTGTGTCAGATGCTGCTGAGGGGTCAGAAAAGAAAAGAACAAAGAGCTGATTTACAAAGTGGAGGGCATTATTTTGACAGGAGAGAGTGTAGGTAGATTGGTGGGAACAAAAGTCTGATTGGAGTGGGATTAAGAGAGAATAGGAGAAAATATAAATATAGACATAGAAAGGAAGGAAAAAAGGAAGGAAGGAAGGGAAGGAAGGAAGGAAGGAAGGAAGGAAGGAAGGAAGGAAGGAAGGCAGGCAGGCAGGCAGGCAGGCAGGCTCTTTTTTTTTCTTTTTGAGATGGAGTCTCACTCTGTCACCCAGGCCAGAGTGCAGTGGTGTGATCTTGGCTCACTGCAACCTCTGCCTTCCAGGTTGAAGCAATTCTCCTGCCTCAGCCTCTCGAGTAGCTGGGATTACAGGTGCGTGCCACCACATCTGGCTAATTTTTGTATTTTTAGTATCAATGGGGTTTCACCATATTGGCCAGGCTGGTCTCGAACTCCTGACCTCAGGTGATCTGCTTGCCTCGGCCTTCCAAAGTGCTGGGATTAGAGGTATGAGCCACCGCACCTGGCCTGGAGAGCTCTTTTTAAGAGTAGAAAGCTTGGCCAGGCGTGGTGGCTCATGCCTGTAATCCCAGCACTTTGGGAGGCCGAGGCAGGCAGATTACCTGAGGTCAGGAGTTCGAGACCAGCCTGGCCAACATGGTGAAAACCCATCTCTACTAGAAATATACAAAGTTAGCCAGGTGTGGTGGCACACACCTATAATCCCAGCTCCTCGGGAGGCTGAGGCAGGAGAATCGCTTGAACCCGGGAGGCGGAGGTTGCAGTGAGCTGAGATAGTGCCATTGCATTCCAGCCTGAGCAATAAAAGTGAAACTACATCTCAAAAAAAAAAAAAAAAAAAAAAAAAAAGAGTAGAAAGCCAATGACTAAATGTAGAAGAATAGGAGTTGGCAACCGCCATAGGAGAGAATCATTAATGGACACTGCGGTAGTGGATTAAAGTTTGATGAGAAATAGGGCATTTGCGCAGTCTTAGAATATCTCCGCCCAAGATACTTATTAATTACAAAGGGTAAAATAGTAACTTTACAGTGGAGAAACCCAGCAGACACCACTCGACCAAGTGATAAAGTGAACATCACCAGTAGCGGGGCAAATTGACGTCACGTGACTTCCGAGATGATGCACTGAGTAGGACGTAGCGTCACTTCGGTGATATTTCTGCCAAAGAGGCATAATTGACTCATGAGGAGACATTACAGAAGCCCAAAGTGGCCGGGCGCGGTGACTCACGCCTGTAATCCCAGCACTTTGGAAGGCCGAGGCGTGCGGATCACGAGGTCAGGAGTTTGAGACCAGCCTGACTAACATGGTGAAAACCTGTCTCTACTAAAAATACAAAAAACTAGCTGGGCGAGGTGGCGGGCGCCTGTAGGCCCAGCTACTTGGGAGGCTGAGGCAGGAGAATGGCGTAAACTCGGGAAGCGGAACTTGTAGTGAGCTGAGATCCAGCCACTGCACCCCAGCCTGGGCGACAGAGCAAGACTCTGTCTCAAAAAAAAAAAAAAAAAAAAAAAACAAACAAAAATTAGCTGGGCATGGTGGCATGTGCCTGTAATCCCAACTACTCAGGAGGCTGAGGCAAGAAAATCGCTTGAACCCAGGATGCAGAGGTTGCAGTGAGCCCAGATTGCACCACTGCACTCTAACCTGGGCAACACAGCAAGACTCTGTCAAAAAAAAAAAAAAAAAAGAAGCCCAAAGTGAGGGATATCTTTGCAAAATAACAGGCCTTACTCTTTAAAAATGTTGAAGTGATAGAAGACAAAGAAAGACTGAGGAATAGTTTTAGATGAAGGAGAATAATGTAATTACAACTATTGAATGCCATGTGAGATCCTAGATTAAGAAAAAATCATTTTCATTTACTACAATATATATTAACTAGACAAGTGGTGAAATCTGAATAAGATCTGTAGATTAGATAATGGTTTTGCATCAATGTAAAACGTTCCGATTTTGGTTATTATAAGAGAATGTCCTTTCTTTTAGGAAATGTGCACTGGTTTTTAGGCCTGTAACTTACCATGAAAGAGTTCAGGGTTAGAGGAAAGAGAAATAAATGATAAAGCAAAGATGGTAAAATCTGGGTAATGGGTATTTGGCTATTCTGTTTTTGTTTTTGCAACAGGGTCTCACTCTGTTACCCCAGCTGGAGTGCAGTGGTGGGATAATAGCTCACTGCAGCCTCAACCTCCCAGGCTCAAACAATGCTCCCACTTCAACCTCCTGAGTAGCTGGGACCACAGTTGCGCACCACCACACCTGATTAATTTTTAAATATTTTGTAGAGATGGGGTCTCCTTGTGTTGCCCAGGCTGGTCTCAAATTCATAGGCTCAAGCAATCCTCCCATCGCAGCCTCCCAAAATACTGGGATTTCAGGTGTTAGCCATTGTGCCTGGTGATATTTGAGTGTTCTTTGTACTACTTTGTAACTTTTCTGTAAGTGACATTATGTCAAAATAAATTCTAAAAAGAGAGAATAGAAGCAAAGGAAGTAGAGACACGGAGGCAGTGAGTCCAGGCAACTTTTTGAGGAGTTTTGCTATAGGACTGAGGACAGGTGGCAGGTGGAGAGCAAAATGGGGTCAAGATAAGTTGTTCAAAGGCAGAAATTGTAGCATGTTTTTATGCTGATGAGAGAGAGTCAGTAGACTGGAAAAAAGTAATAATGCAGAGAGAGAGAGAGAGAGAGAGAGACAGAAAGAGAGAGAAGAGAGTGGCTAGAATGGTGTCTCTGAAGAGAGGGAAGGATGGCCTTGATCTTGGAGCACAGATGGCTCATCCATGGTCACAGAAGGGAGGGAAGAGTATTTGGGTACCAGATTGGTAGGTAGGTAGCTGTGCAGAGGAAATGTCTGGAAATGCTTTCTGATTGCTACCGTTTTCCCTGTGAAATAGTAAGCAAGGTCCTCAGCTAAGAGTGAGAATGGGGAAGAAGGTGATGGAAGTTTGAGAAGATAGGAAGGAAGTGCTTAGGGAAAGTGAATGGATCTACTGTAATTGTCAGGCAGAGCAAAAGACTCCACTGAAGCTATCATCATTCAAGTAAAGTGAGGCCAGTCTACATGGTGGTGTGTTTTTCTCCAGCCACATTCCACTGCAGGGGCACAAACACAAAGGGATATGGAGTTGGCACCAACTAACAGGTGTTTAGCCAGAGAGGGGCAGGGAGATCTTGGGAGTATGCAGCACAATGGGGATAAAGTTATACCATGTCTGTAATCCTCAAGGAAGGAAGGAAGGACAGGGAAACACCAAGGTTCAGAAAGGTTTAGTGACTTACCCAAGCTTGCACAGCTAGTGAGTTGGTCTCTGCATGCAGGCACTGTGGCTCATAGCTTATTCTCTCACCAGCCCAGCATGCGTAGGCTGTCTCCAGCGTGTAGCATGGCATTTGGCACATGTAGCCTCTGCTAACAAGTGAATTAAATTGTACCTGGGGTTCTCTCTGCCTTTCATTCTATGCCTCTGAAGAATACTAAAATAAACAAACAAACAAACAAAACAAAACCAAAAAAACCCTAGCTTCTTCCTTCCCTTCAAGCTGTTTTTGTGTCTTAGCACGCATGATGAAGGAGATGGACCATCAGTCTCCTTTGGGTGGCCACTGGTTCATGCCTGCAGTCTGGCTTTCAGCAGGTCATTCTCAGCACATACTCTGGGACAGACACTTCCTCAGGTTCTCAGTACACAGCAGGAAACACGTCAGTGTTCCTGACCTGGTGGAGCTCAGTCAAGTGGGGAGAAGATAAGCAGACAAATCTAGCATTGCAAACTGGGATTATTGCCAGGAGAGACAAGCGGGCGGGGTATGAGAGTGCATGAGAGTAAAGCTGACCTAGTGGAGGGAGGGAAGAAGAGTTTACCCAAGGAAGGCCAGGAGGGGGTGGCCCGTGGGGCTGACCAAAGAGGAGAAACAGCATGAGCAAAGGTCCTAAGATAGGAACATGCCTGTTAATGGCATATCAAGGAGGCCATCGTGGTCCAGACGTACATGGAGAGGGTGGAGGGTGGGAGGGAACACTGTGGGAAATGAGATGGGAGAGATTGGCAGGGTCCAGTACACCCTGTAGAGGAATTTGATTTAAGAACAATAGGGTTTAAGCAGGGAATGATTTCGTAAGGTTTTACATTTAACAGCCGGGTGCGGTGGCTCACGCCTGTAGTCCCAGCACTTTGGGAGGCCGAGATGGGCAGATGGCTTGAGCTCAGGAGTTCAACATGGGGAAATCCCATCTCTAAAAAATATACAAAAATTAGACTGGGTGCAGTGGCTCACGCCTGTAATCCCAGCACTTTGGGAGGCCAAGGCGGGCGGATCACGAGGTCAGGAAATCGAGACCATCCTGGC
Source organism: Theropithecus gelada (assembly GCF_003255815.1). Taxonomy (NCBI): domain Eukaryota; kingdom Metazoa; phylum Chordata; class Mammalia; order Primates; family Cercopithecidae; genus Theropithecus; species Theropithecus gelada. The sequence continues at coordinate 71,892,587 of NC_037678.1, forward strand.
TAACATGGTGAAACCCTGTCTCTACTAAAAATACAAAAAAAAAAAAAAAAAAAAAAAAAAGCCGGGCGTGGTGGCGGGCGCCTGTAGTCCCAGTTACTCAGAAGGCTGAGGCAGGAGAATGGTGTGAACTGGGAGGCGGAGCTTGCAATGAGAGCCGAGATCATGCCACTGCACTCCAGCCTGGGGCAACAGAGCAAGATTCCTCCCCCAAAAAAAAAAAAATAGGCCGGGCGCAGTGGCTCAAGCCTGTGATCCCAGCACTTTGGGAGGCCGAGACGGGCGGATCACGAGGTCAGGAGATCGAGACCATACTGGCGAACACAGTGAAACCCTGTCTCTACTAAAAAAATACAAAAAACTAGCCGGGCGAGGTGACAGGCGCCTGTAGTCCCAGCTACTTGGGAGGCTGAGGCAGGAGAATGGTGTAAAACCTGGGAGGCGGAGCTTGCAGTGAGCTGAGATCCAGCCACAGCACTCCAGCCTGGGCGACAGAGCAAGACTCCGTCTCAACAACAACAACAACAACAAAAAAATATATATATATACACACACACACACACATATACACACACATATATACATATATACGTATACATATATACATATACATATATATGTATACACACACACACAAATTAGCAGGGCGTGGCGGCATGTACCTGTATTCCCAGCTACTTGTGGGTCTGAGTCAGGAGGATTTCATGAACCCAAGGAGTTCAGGCTGCAATGAGCCTGCACTCTAGCCTCAGTGACAAAGTGAGATCCTGTCTCAACAACAACAAAAAATTATTTTACATTTATAAAAGATCTCTTTGGCTGCTGGGCCAGGAGCAGGGAGGATGGGAGGCAGGGAGAGGAGTAGAGGCGTGGGAGGAGGGGAGGAAGGAGAGGAGTGGAGGTGTGGGAGGAGGGTAGGCAGTGGGTGGGCCAGGAGAGAGATGATGTGGCACGGGCTAAGATGGAAGCAGTGCAGATAAAGAGAGATGGGTTGAGTTGGGACATATTTTGGAGCTGGAATTCACCCCAGGGAAACTGAGGCCTAGTGCTTCCAAGGATAGCTCTCCAGCTCTCCCAGCCCAATGGAAGCTTTTTGATACTTCTGCACTGTGGGGTCACATGCAGGTGGTTGCACTGGGGGATGAGTGGCCAGGACAGGTGACCTCTGACTTTTGTCTGGTGAAGCGTGAGTCTTGGACTGGGCTTTGAAGGAGCCATGGGTACCTTGCTGGGCAGGTGGAGCATGTCCTTAGAGGATCATCCCATCATCCCCACGTAACCCTAGACAGGTCGCTTCTGCTCTCTGAGCCATAGTTCTCACACTTGTAACATGAAGAGGGACAGCAGTATCCACTTTGGCGACATCATTCCCATCTTACAGATGAGAAAACTAGGCCACATACAGTGGCTTATGCCTGTAATCCTAGCACTGTGGGAGGCTGAGGCAGGCAGATCACTTGAGCCCATACATTTGAGACTAGCCTGGGCAACATGGAAAAATTCTGTCTCTACAGAAAATACAAAAATTAGCTGTGTGTGTGGTGTGGTGGCATGCGCCTGTAGTCCCAGCTACTTGGGAGGCTGAGGTAGGAGGATCACTTGAGCCTGGGAGGTGGAGGTTACAGTGAGCTGAGATCTACCACTACACTCCAGCCTGACAGAGTGAGACTTTGTCTTAAAAAACCCCCCCAAAACAAACAAAACTCCAAAAGAAAACAGATGAGACAACGGAGCTGCCGTGAAAGGAAGTGGCTCTTTAGGGTCATACACGAATAAATGACACAGCCAAGACTAGCATCCAGGCCGGAGCCTGTGCTGTGCTGTGCTGTGCTGTTGACCTTTCTGCATCATCATTTTCCTCCCATATCTTTCCTGGGCTCTTCAGTCCTGGGGATGCTTAACTCACCCAACATTGTATTTCAAGCACAGGGAATCCAGGACTAGTTAGTTCAGTGGTTAGGGGTATGGACGGCTTGAATTCAATTTCCAGCCCCACCAAGGGGCCTTATTCTGTCTGCACCTTGGTTTTCTCCTCTGCAAAATGGGACTAACAGTGCACACCCTTGTAACCACCTGGTAGGGGAACTGTACAGATGTAATGATTTGTGCAGGTGAGTCATTTACAAGCCTTTGGAGCGGCTGGCACCCATCATTGTTTGCTGTTGCTGTGATTATCATGCCATCGGACTATGGCTTGAAACCTACAGGCCCAAGGCTCCCTTCGACAGTAGTTATAATGCTTCTTTTCTAAAATAAAATACATGAGTAACATAACCTGCTGACACACATAGTTTTTTTTTTTTTTTTTTGAGACTGAGTGTTGCTCTGTCATCCAGGTTGGAGTACAGTGGTGCAATCTTGGCTCACTGCAACCTCCGCCTCCCGGGTTCAAGTGATTCTCCTGCCTCAGCCTCCCGAGCAGGTGAGGCTACAGGTGTGCGCCACCATACCCAGCTAATTTTTGCATTTTTAGTAGAGACAGGGTTTCACCATATTGGCCAGGATGGTCTCAATCTCTTGACCTCATGATCCTTCTGCCCTGGCGTCCCAAAGTGCTGGGATTACAGGTGTGAGCTACCACACCCAACCATACATAGTTTTAAACATAAATGTCCTATTTGTAATTTAAAAGAAAATAAAATGAAAATAATCTAGAATAAATTAATATGTAAATGTTCCAGGGCAATGTGTAGAAAACATCACAAAGTAGTTGGGTGGGTGCTGCTCTGGGTGGAATCATTGAGAATCTGCAGGCTGAATTGGTAACGCCGCACTGGCAGCACATGCACCGTGACTGCATGGCTGTGATAGTCTGAAATGTGAGCAGTTCTAGGTAAAGTTCTGAACCAAACACAATCCATTCTGTTCCCAATCGCTGCAGACTAAATATTTGTCTCCTCCAAACTCTTACGTCAAAGCCTAATCCCCAACGTGGTGGTATTAGGAGCTGGGGCCTTTTGGAAGTGATTAGGTTATGAGTGCAGAGTACTCATGAATGGGATTAGTGCCCCTATAAAAGAGGCTCCAGAGAGCTCTGCTGCCCCTTCTACCATGTGAGGACACAGTGAGAAGCCATCTTTGAACCAGGAAGCGGCCCTCACCAGACATGGAATCTGCCAGCTCCTGGATGTTGGACTTGCCAGGCTTTGGATCCGTAAGAAATAAATTTCTGTTGCTTATAAGCCACCAGTCTGTGGTAATTTGGTACAGTGGCCTGAACTGACTAAGACACCAATTTATGTGGAGGTTGCTTTCCTGGCAGAGTCACTGTGTATTAAAACCAAGCAAACACACACTGTGCTGAAAAAGGCAAAACTATAGAGACAATAAAAAGATTAGTGGTTGCCAGGGCTCAGGGGAGGGGAGAGAGGGATGCATAGGTGGAGCACAGGGCATTTTTAGGGCAGGGAACCTCTTCCATATGACACTGTAATGGTAGATAAAGGATGTTATGCACTTGTCAAAACCCAGCGTGGGCCAGGCATGGTGGCTCACGCCTGTAATCCCAGCATTTGGGGAGGCCGAGATGGGCAGATTGCCTGAGCTCAGGAGTTTGCAACCAGCCTGGGCAACATGGTGAAACCCCGTCTCTACTAAAAAATACAAAAAATTAGCCAGGTATGGCGGCGTGTGCCTGTAGTCCCAGCTACTTGGGAGGCTGACGCAGGAGAATTGCTTGAACCCAGGAGGTGGAGGGTGCAGTGAGCCAAGATCATGCCACTGCCCTCCAGCCTGAATGACAGAGCGAGACTGTCTCAAAAACAAAAAACAAACAAACAAACAAACAAAACCCCAGCATGGTAGAACTGTGCAACACAAAGAGTGAACTGTAAGGTAAACTGTGGATTTCAGTTAATAATTCTGTGCCAAAATTGGTTCATCAGTTATAACAAATGCACCATACTAATGTAAAATGTTAATAACAGGAGAAACTGCATGTTTGGAGAAGGAGTACAAGGGAACTGTCTATGATTTCTGTGTCATTTTTCTTTTTCTTTTTTGAGAGCGGGTCTTGCTCTGTTCTCCAGGCTAAAGTGCAGTGGCACGATTAGAATCCACTACAGCCTCAAACTCCTGGGTTCAAGCAATCCTTTAGCCTCAGCCTCCCGAGTAGCTAGGACCACATGCATGTGCCACCATGCCTGGGAAATAAAAAAAAAAAATTGTGGAGACAGGGTCTTGCTATGTTGCTCAGGCTGGTCTCAAACTCTTGGCCTCAAGCAATCCTCCCATTTCGGCCTCCCAAAGCACTGGGATTACAGGCATGAGCCAGTGTGCCCAGTCTCTGCAGTTTTTCTCTAAGTCTAACACGAAAAACAAATTGAAACCCCCCACACATTGTGTTTATATGTAAAATAGAATTCAGTCCTTGGCTCAGATAATTAATAACAAGGTTTTTACCTACGCTAACTACCAAGGGGAGATTTGAAAATCACGACTTGAGACGCACTACAGGATGTCTGCACCCTTGCTCCCCTCGTGTATGGCCGGGGCACCCCCGGTCACTGGGAACTGTCCAACATTCTTGGTGACACTGCCCCCCTGAGGATCTCTGCACTGGATCTTTGCTCCCTCTCCTTTAGAACCCACAGCTGCTGACTTGCTGACCTTGGGTGATGTCTGATTGAAAGGTCTCCCCAGCCTTAGGAACCTCAAGGTGCCACTGTGGACACAGCTCCCACATTTGAGCTTCCAGAAATCCTGCTTCAACTCCAGATCCCAGCACTCCCTCATTATGTAGACTTGAATGAGTCACATCAATTTATTGAGCCTCAGTTTCCTCATTGATGGGAGAAGGGTGATTTGATAACAACTGCCGTACTAGAGTATGTTCATTAATTCAGTAAATAGGTATTGAACACCTACTGTCTGTACTGAGGATTCAACAGCGGGCAGAACAAACATCTCTGTCTTACTGGAGCTCATGGTCTCGTGACGGGGACACACAAAAATCAAACAAATACACGAGATAATGTCAGTGATAAATAAAAGTAAGGCGGAGTCACAGATGGAAAGAGGGTAGGGCAAGGGATCCTTGGTAAGTGTCATCCTGGATGGCTTCCCAGAGGAGGTGGCGTTTGAACAGGGCTGGGAATGAAGTGAAGGAAAGAGCCACGAGCCACGAAAGTCTCAGGGGGAAGAGGCAACAGCAAATATCAAAACCTCGAGGTGGGAATATGCTTGGTGAGTTCGAGAAACAGCAAGCAGGCCAGTGAGGCTGGTGGGGAGTGAGGAAGAGGGAAGAGGAAGCGAGGACAGAGAGATCTGGAGAAGCTAGACTGTGTAAGGAATTGGGGGTTTATCCCAAGTGCAGCAGGGAGAAAACTTGAAGAGTTATTTACTAGGGAAGGCTTCCTGTGTTGTGTGCCCTTGCAGGTGAGAAAAGGCGACAAGCATACGCTAAAGCCAACTCTATTTCCCATGACCGTGGTCTGGGACACTTTGAGCAGAAAGCGTACTGTTCTCCTTGGAGTCAAAGGCTTTGTGAGTGTCTGCCATGCTGTAGTTCCCATGAATTACCACCAGGTGACGACTCTGGGTCGTGCTTCTAACTTGCAGATTCTTGATTCCTGGAGGGCTTGCTAAAACACGGACTGCTCCTGGCCTCAGGCGATGGATCCTTCAGCCCCAACCTTCCACAGCGCTGGATTACGGGTGTGAGCCACCACGCCTGGCCTGACAGCCATGTTTTTAGCTTTTACAAACAAAACTTTGGCCTTAGCATTATCTTTGTGAGAGGGACCGATCGTTCCTGTTTTCCAGATAGGTCTAGTGAGGCTGAGAGAGGAGGAATCATTATCTCCAAGAGCAAAAGTGATAAAACTGGCACTCGGCCCCATGTCTGCCTGACTTCAGGGCCCCCAACCCTTCAGGGATGTCACACCCATGTGCGCAGTGCTGCTGTGGGAATTTTAAAAACTCATCCAATTTAATCATTACAACTGAACAAATCCCATGAAACCTTAATGTCTCCATTTTAGAGATGAGAAAACTGAGGACTAGAACTGAGAAATAAGTCACTCAATGTCACGGAGCTATTCTAAGGCTGACATCATGCATTTTGGAGTCAGAGAGACCTGAATTTCAACTCGAGCTCACACTCTGCTTAGCTTTGCTCACCTAATTTCTCTGAGCCACAGTTTAAGATGGGAATAAGAGCCCCTCCTGCTTGGTAGCTGTTGGTAATATTTATGCACAAATCTAGGCCTGGGGCCTCTTAGGCTTACAGTGACACCAACCTCTTTTGTTCTGGAATCAGGAGGGAAAGTGATTAACCTGGCATTGGCCATCCCCAGCCCAGCTGGGATCAGAAGGATCCTGGAAGGATAGGCAGTACCTGGCAAAGACTGGGGAGGGAGCTTGCTTAGCAGAGGTGTGAGGGAACTCACAGGAGTCCCCACAGGGTGTCCAGGTAGGCATAGGTGTGGACAGCTGGACAGGGACTCCAGTCTGCCAATCAAGAACAGGGATAGAGCCTGGGCTTTGGGGTCAGGCAGCTTGAAGCTCTCTGGGTTCCAGCTCCCAGATCTGTAAAGTGGAACAGTAATGACTCTTCCCTGTTTTGGATTATTGAGAGGACCCTGGGGAACAGTGGGCTCAGCTGGAGGGATGACATTCTAAAGTGTTCTCTGGGACCTTAACCCCAGTCTCATAGGAGATGGGCCTTTGACTGTGGCCTTTCTGAAACCCGAGAATGTTAACCATCACGTAACGTTAATAACAGTGATGGCAGATAACATCTGTCGTGGATTAGAGGCCACTGGGAAGTTCTCCCTCACAGTTCTAGGTTCTTTGGATCAGAAACATGGCGCAAACACAGCCAAGGGTGATTTAGGGCCTTGCAACTTACAAAGTCCTTCCACAGCATTGCACTGCATCCTGTGTTAAGACAAATTCTCCCAGCATTAAGCACTCTGCTAAGTGCTTGACAGGCCTTATTTCATTCTTCCAAAACACTTTGAAGTAGGTGTTGCCTTGACCCCCATTCTTCAGCCTAGGAAATGGGAGCCATAGAGAGGTCAAGTGACTTGCCTAAGGCTACGCAGCTGGAACACGGAGCGCCTCTTCCCAAGGGTTGCACAGCAAATCAGAGGCTGAGAGGGCCTTGGAGGGACCTGAGGCTCCCCTAGCCACTCTTGCTTGGCTCTGATTCCTCCAATCCCACCTGGAAGTGGCTGGAAGTGAGAAGGAGAGGCCGGGAGGGGTGCTGAGCCTGAAGGGAGGCTTTAGGACTCATGCCAGGAAGGCAGAGAAGGAGGGGAGGGACGGAAATGCCCCTTCCCCTAGAGCAGCTGAGGGGAGAGATAAAGGCATGAGGAGATGTAGCTGGGGCCAAGACAAGGAGGAAGAGAAGAGCTCAGGAGCTAGAAGGAACAACTACCTGGGGAGGAAGCCCAGTTCCAAGAGAGAAGGCCAGGGATGGGATGGGGTGGGCTAGGCCCTTGGGCTGGGGTCCTGGGTCCTAATTTTAGCAGGTAGCAGGATCTTGAACTGGATAGAGGGTTTCCTTCAGTAGATACCCTATCATTCCTGTGTTATGAGAGGTTGGGGTCACTGAGGTGAGCCCAGGATTCAGCCTTCGAGGTTCACACACTTGAGTCCAGCTGAATGACAGAATAAACCATAGGACACTGTTCCAGGCCTGACTTCCTTCCTTCAACAAATATCTATGGAGGACTTACCACGGGCCAGGCTGGGCTCCCAGCAGGAAACAAGGTCCCTCCGAAGAGAGAATAACACCTTCGTTAAGGAGCCTCCAATCTCATAGAAGAGATGGACAAAAAGCAGAAAATGAATTGGTGTCCAGTATCACTTTTGGCTGTAAAGGTGGTCAGGGGAAAATGAATGGACTGGAGTCTACCTATTTTGTGATGGTGGTCAGGGAGGGCCCCTCTGAGAAGGTGACATCTGAACAGAGGCCTGAATGAGATGAGGCAGTAACTATGAATCTGGGGGAAGAGCATTTCAGGCAAGCACAAAGACCAGGGGAAAGGCCCGGAGGCAAGAGGATGCTGGAAGGAGGGCACCAAGCAAGGAGGCCAGTGTGGCTGCTGGTGAGAGATAAGAGAGTGAAGGAAGATGAGGGCAGAGTTCACGGGGGCAGATCACATAGAGCCTCAAAGTCCACTGTATGGATTTTAGCTGCATCTCATGTGACATGGACATTGAAGGGTTTTTGTGTTTGTTTGTTTGTTTGTTTGTTTGTTTTTGAGAGGGATTCTCACTCTGTCACCCAGGCTGCAGTGCAGTGGCACGTCTCGGCTCACTGCAACCTCCACCTCCCACATTCAAACGATTCTCTTGCCTCAGCCTCCCGAGTAGCTGGGATTACAGGTGTGTACCACTATGCCTGGCTAATTTTTGTATTTTTAGTAGACACAGGGTTTCGCCATGTTAGCCAAGCTGGTCTTGAACTCCTGACCTCAAGTGATCCACCTGCCTCCACCTCCCAAAGTGCTGGGACTACAGGTGTAAGCCACTGCTTACATTGGAAGGTTTTGAGTAGAGGACTGTGGTGTGACCTGACTCAGGTTTTACCAGGATCCCCCAAGAGATGTTCTGGTGGCCACTGAAGAAGACTGGAGGGTGGAGCAGGCAAGGGCTGATGCAGGGAGCCCAGTGAGGAGGCTGGTCAATGAGTATGGCAGTTTGGTCAACGATCTGGGGTGCTAAATATCAACAGAAACAAAAATATTTATCGCATGCTTTCTATGGGTCACACACTATTCTAAGTGCTTGCTTGACATTTAATGCTTTTCATCTTCAGTACAGATTTTAGGTAGATCATATTTTTGTATATTTATGTCTATTTGTATCTGGACAGATTTATTTTTTATTTTTTGTTATTGAGATGAAATTCACATAATATAAATCAACCATTTGAAAGTATGGCCTTTAGTACATTCACGATATTGTCCAACCACGCTTTTATCTAGTTCCAAAATATTTCAACACCTCCCACCCAAGGAAACTTTGTACCCATCAAAGATAGATGATATTTTTATCCTCATTTTACAGATGAACAAGCAGAGGCATGGAGAAGCAGAGTCATGTGCCCCAGGTCACACAGCCAGGAAATGGAACAAGCTGGCCACGGGTGTTGGGAGGAACATGTTGACAAGCTGCCCAGGATGCCCTGGAGGCCCCTTTGGGGATCCCCAGGTAACAGCACCACACTGCCTTTTATTTATTTTTATTTATTTATTTATTTTGAGACGGAATTTTGCTCCTGTTGCCCAGGCTGCAGTGCAATGGTGCAATCTTGGCTCACTGCAACCTCCGCCTCCCGGGTTCAAGCGATTCTCCTGCCTCAGTCTCCCAAGTAGCTGGGATTACAGGCATGTGCCACCATGCCTGGCTAATTTTTTGTATTTAGTAAACAGGGTTTCATTATGTTGGTCAGGCTAGTCTCGAACTCCTGACCTCAGGTGATCTGCCACTCCTGACCTCAGGTGATCCGCCGGCCTCTGCTTGCCAAAGTGCTGGGATTACAAGCGTGAGCCACCACGCCCAGCCCAAACTGCATTTTAAGAAGGGCATGTCAGTCGGGCATGGTGGCTCACACTTGTAATCCCAGAATTTTGGGAGGCCGAAGCGGGCGGATCACCTGAGGTCGTGAGTTTGAGACCAGCCTGACCAACATGGAGAAACCCGTCTCTACTAAAAATACAAAATTAACTGGGCGTTGTATGCCTATAATCCCAGCTACTCGGGAGGCTGAGGCAGGAGAATCACTTGAACTTGAACCAGGGAGGCGGCGGAAGTTGCGGTGAGCCAAGATCACGCTACTGTGCTCCAGAAACCACTGGGAAGGCCGAACAGTGGCCCCAGTACCCTCTCTCAGGATGGCACACAGAGGAGAATGGGGACTCTGGAGCCAGGCTGTTGAGTTCAATTCCCTTCTCCCACCTTTTTTCCATGTTGTGAAGTTGTGATAATAAGAGCACCAATCTCATCAGTGTTGGGGGAAAGTGAATTTCCCATTAGTAAAGCTCAGCGTTGCCCATAGTATTTGCTCAATAAACAGCAGCCTGCATTCTCTTTCCTGCACTTTCCACTCCTGGAAATAAGTCAAGCAGATACCTAAATGCAGTCTCAGTGTTGGGCCTCGTAAAACATCTGGGACAAGACACCTCCATTACCAGAAAAAACGCAGTCATAAAGATGTCAAGATTGGGAGGATAGTGCCCATTTTTATTTGTTTATTATTACTATTTTTTTTTTTTTTTTTTAGAGAAAGTCTTACTCTGTGGCCCAGGTAGAAGTGCAGTGGCACGATCTTGGCTCACTGCAATCTCCACCTCCCAGGTTCAAGCGATTCTCCTGGCTCAGCCTCCCCAGTAGCTGGTATTACAGGCACCCACCACCACGCCTGGCTAATTTTTGTATTTTTAGTGGAGACAGGGTTTTACTATGTTGGCCAGGCTGGTCTCGAACTGCTGACCTCAAGTGATCTGTCCGCCTTGGCCTCCCAAAATGCTGGGATTATAGATGTGAGCCACCGCACCCGTCCCTGATACCCATTTTAAAAAATTACATACAATCAAAATCCAGGATATAATTTACATAAAAATCAAAAGCACCCATTTTGTCCATCCCTTGCTTTGGGTTTATCTACCAGTCTTGTTGGCTCCATTACTAATATACATCCAGGTCCCATTCCATCTTCCCAACCCTTCCCAGCCCTTCATCCTTCAGCTGCACCTCTATGGCAGGGAGCCACCTCATGAATGTCAGTTTCGGACTTGAGAGCTGATGGTCGGGGGTGTACATGGGCTTGTGGAGATACAGTCAGGGAGCCCCGGGTCTAGATCTGAGTCTGCCTGGGCTGCTGTCCATTGAGTAATCTTCAGCAGGCCACAACCTCTCTCCGAGTCGCAGTTTTCTTTTGCTTAAAGTGGAGATGAAAGAGTCTGTCTCGCTGGGCAGTCAAGAAGGTCCAACAGGATAACTTCATCCATGGTGAGAGAGTGGAGGAGAGACCCCCAGGAGGAGGCAGGGATTTCATTCTGCAGGTACTGCACTTGGTTCTGGGAGTGGGATGGCAGACTAGAGTGTCACTGTCTTTGTTCTCAGAGCTCTAGTTGTGGAATGGGAATGGGAAGGTAAGGGAGGGTACCCCCAGCAGTGGCACAGCATAAACTAGGGTGTGGAGGTGGCATGGTGAGGCAGGACGCCCCAGAGCTCTGTCCCTGGCAGCTGGCAGTGCAGAGAGGAGCAGAGGGAGAAGAGATGTTTTACTCTCAGCCTCAGGAGAACACAGGAGAATCTCAGGCATCAAATTTCGTCCAGGGCACTTACCCAGGCAAAACTGGACAGCTCCACCTCGATTTTGTAGAGGCGCAGAGAAAGCTGTGGGGAACCACCTTCCTGCTCTTGTCATGAAGTCCCCCTTGATTGGAAGCCCAAGCCTCAGGCCGGGACCTTCCCCAACAGAGGCAGCCTTCCCCAGGGGGCCAAGACTTTGGCGGAATGTCTGGGGTGCTCATGGCAGTGCCTCTCACCTGGTCCCCCAAATCAATTTCTGCTTGGCCTCTGCAGGCTCTGACCTCGTTGAGTCACCAGGGCCCAGTTCTCTGCCTCTGAGGCTAAAGGTGAGACCGTATCCTGGCTGAGGAGTGACTAAAAGACCTCTGTGTGTAGAGACCGGGTTTTGCTATGTTGGCCAGGCTGGTCTCGAACTCCTGACCCCAAGTGATTCACCTTAAGGTGAATGTGTGCTTGTGTACGCGCACGTGCAGAGCATGAACCATCACTCTGTTTGGGCTAGGCAGCTGGACTAATCGTCCATTTCCCCCCCGGCCCGGAGACCTCCTCCAGGCCCCCAGCTGCCCTGATGGGCCAGGTCAGCCCCCCTACAGGAGTCCCCAGCCGCTCCCCATTCGGCTTTCCTTGTATTGTGCGCTGCCTGGTTCCTCGAGGAAATGGGGCGGCTGCTGGGTGCGGGGGCGGCCGCCAGCAGCCCCACCTCCTTCCCCCCATTGTCACTCCTGGCTTCGGCCCCTAGCCCCTGCTGCCGACACTAAAAATAGACTTGTTCACAGGGAGACCGCCCCACCCCTGAGTGGGGCCCCAGGCTCAGTGTCGGGTTGGGGTTGCCAAGACAGAGGGGCCCTGGGGACTGAGGTGGCTCCGCTAAGAGACCGGGGTCAAAACACGTTAGGACTGTGCGAACTTAGGTCCCCTTTTCTCCTCTCTGAGCCTCAATTTCCTCATCTTTAAAATGGGGTAAGGCTACCTACCTGCTAAGGGTGCTCTTGACAATGAACAGAAGCTGGGTGAGTCACTAGCGCACTGCGTTCTTGCCCTGCCTGTGGTTTGGTGCTGCCTGGGAGGCTTGAGAACCTGGAGGACAGATGGCATAACACATGCCTTCATCCTCAATCTGCCTTGAATGATTGCCAAGGACTTCCAATTCCCCCTAAACAGAGGAGCTGGAAGAGACCACTTGGAAATCCAAAAGTGTCCGCAGCTCTGCTGTGTGAGCCTGGGTAGGTGCCTGCTGTCTGGCATCCGTGAGCTCACACGTGAAGTATGTAGCCAGGCTGGGACTTGAACCTGTGTCTGCAGCCTCTGAAGACTGTTTTTTCCGCTTCAAGGGGCTGCCTCCATGCTGATGACTCCAAGGACTTCCTGACTGGGATAACCCTGACTTTTTGTCTACAAACACATGATTCATGGTGAAGGAAGATGATGGGCGGTGGGCATGGAAGTCTCAGCTGGGGGCTGGGTAGTTCCCCTTGAGCCCATGCAGATGGGCAGCTGTCCTCAGATGCCACCTGCAGCCATGAGGTTGGGCCCTGCAAAGGAGATACTGGCATGTGTCTGTCTTTTTGTCTACCAGGCTCTTTTTTGTTGTTGTTCCTTTGTCCTTTTTTTGAAACCATGGAATATTTCAAATATGGGTCTTTCATATACATTCAAAATCTTGAACTCTTAGAATTACTTTTGTTACAGTTGCAATTTTTAAAAATTTTTATTTTATTTATTTGTCTGTTTATTTTTTAAGACAGAGTCTCGCTCTGTCACCCAGGTTAGAGTGCAGTGGCCTGATCTTGGCTCACTCACTGCAACCTTCGCCTCCCAGGTTCAAGCGATTCTCCTGCTTCAGCCTTCCAAGTAGCTGGGATTACAGGCACGCACCACGATGCCCAGCTAATTTTTGTATTTTTAGTAGAGACAGGGTTTCACCATGTTGGCCAGGCTGGTCTTGAACTCCTGACCTCAGGTGATCCATCCACCTTGGCCTCCCAAGGCGCTGGGATTACAGGTGTGAGCCACTGCACCCGGCCTGCAATTTGAAATATGTCTATGTAATTACCTGTCTTCCATTAATCCTGGGCCCTAGAATAGGGACTGAGATTTTATTATTAATCCATGTATCCCCCCAAAAACAAATACAGTACAAATACAGTACAAATAGAGGCAAGCAGACTTGTCTGTATTGCTTGTGTTTTGGGATTTGTGGGGGCACTTTGTGACCCAGTTTTGTCGTAAATCTTGTCCATGGGGTTTTGGTTTTGCTACCTAATTGCTTTGACAATTTTTTTTTTTTTTTTTTTTTTTTTGAGACGGAGTCTCGCTCTGTCGCCCAGGCTGGAGTGCAGTGGCCGGATCTCAGCTCACTGCAAGCTCCGCCTCCCGGGTTTATGCCATTCTCCCGCCTCAGCCTCCCGAGTAGCTGGGACTACAGGCGCCCGCCACCTCGCCCGGCTAGTTTTTTTGTATTTTTTAGTAGAGACGGGGTTTCACCATGTTAGCCAGGGTGGTCTCGATCTCCTGACCTTGTGATCCGCCCGTCTCGGCCTCCCAAAGTGCTGGGATTACAGGCTTGAGCCACCGCGCCCGGCCTGCTTTGACAATTTTTATGTGGGGATTTAGAAAGATTCAAAAGCTGAGTTTTCCACTGCAGACATACCCATCTTCCCAAATCTTGACTCTTTCTAAATACATTTTTACATGAAAAAAAAAAAAATCAGCACTCAAGTGTATTCAGTGACAGGTTTCTCTCAGACCCTTGGAAATGACCACTGTTACTTAGTTGGGGCTTCTTTCTTTTCCTTCCTTCCTTCCTTCCTTCCTTCCTTCCTCCCTCCCTCCCTTCCTTCCTTCCTTCCTTCCTTCCTTCCTTCCTTCCTTCCTTCCTTCCTTCCTTCCTTTCTTTCTTTCTTTCTTTTTTTTGAGGCAGGGTCTTGCTCTGTCTCTCAGGCTGTAGTGCAGTGGCACGATCTTGGCTCACTGCAAACTCTGCCTCCCGGGTTCAAGGAATTATTCTGCCTAAACCTCCTGAGTAGCTGGGATTACAGGCGCATGCCACTACTCCTGGCTAATTTTTGTGTTTTTAGTAGAGATGGTGTTTCACCATGTTGGCCAGGCTGGTCTCGAACCCCTGACCTTGTGATCTGCCCACCTTGGCCTCCCAAAGTGCTGGGATTACAGGTGTAAGCCACCACGCCCAGCCCGAGGCTCCCTTCTTATATTTTATGTGTATCAAGCAAACTTAGGTATCTGGTCTAATTCTTACACAAAGAGTGTACTTCCCCACTTAAAAATGGCTACATTGGACTGGGTGTGGTGGCTCATGCCTGTAATCCCAGCACTTTGGGAGGCTGAGGGGGGTGGATCATTTGAGGTCAGGAGTTCGAGACCAGCCTGGCCAACATGGTGAAACCTTGTCTCTACTAAAAATACAAAAAAATTAGCCAGGTGTGGTGGCAGGTGCCTGTAATCCCAGCTACTCTGGAGGCTGAGGTGAGAGAGTCTCTCTAATCCAGGAGGCGGAGGTTGCAGTAAGCTGAGATCACAGTACTGCACTCCAGCCTAGGTGACAGAGCAAGACTCCATCTCAAAAATAAACAAACAAATAAATAAATAAATAAAATAAAGTAAATGGCTACATTAAAAGTAGGATTTTTAGCTTTTGTTCCGTAGACCTCTTTGGCATATGGTGAAGTGTGATGGACCCCTTCTCAAAATGTGTGGTTTTTTTTTTAATTAGTCTTTTTTTTTTTTTCCAATAGAGGTGGAGTCTGACTGTGCTGCTTAGCCTGGTCTCCAACTCCTGGGCTCAAGTGATCCTCCTGCCTTGGCCTCCCAGAGAGCAGGGATTACAGGCATGAGCTACTGCACCTGGCTTTTTTTTTTTTTTTTTTATGTTTTATAAATGCATAAAATAAAATGCATGATATTACAAAGGAAACCAATTATACTGAAATGCTGTTACTGCAATATCAACAAGCGTTTGTGATGCAGTGATGAGGTAAACTTCTTTATTAGTACATTAAAAAACAAGATGGGGAAGCAGGTTGCAGGTCACCATGAGTGTAAACAATATGTAATGTTACCTGCAACCACTGTGATATGAAATGAAAGTACCTTTGACTTCTGTTGTAACAGACACTGCTAACCCTACCATGCTTCTTGATCCACATTTATACTTGAAGGAAATACTGCATTTCAATTAGAGGTTAGTGAATATAAAGTTATTTTTTCCCACCCAAGTTCATGAAGTTTCTGAGTTCTAGACCAGGTTAAGAACCCCTGCTAAAAAGTGTGGCTGTCCCTCACTTGATTCAATCAGTCTCTTATTGAAAAGTCACCCCATCTCAGCATTTCTTCAAATCTCATCCTTACACAGTTGGGTAAACTGAGGCCCAGGCTGGAGAACAAACTTGGGTCATTCTGCCCTGTGGGGATGGCAGAATCCAGTGTCCTGATTCATGGCCCAGGTTATTTTCCAGCTCCTCCCATACCAGGCGGGTGGCAGGGACCCCCCTCGGCCCCACCTCCCTGCTCGCCAGGAGCAGCTGGCGTCCTGTCCTGAGAGTGACCCAGCCCCGCCCCACCCTCGCCCCACCCTGGCCGGCCAGCTGTGGATGTGACAGGAGGCTTGGCTCTGGCTCACTCCGGCACATTCCTGGCTCAGCCACTGTTTTCCTCTTCTTCTTCTTCTTTTTTTTTGTTTTTGGCGGTGACTTTTTCTCCCACACCCCTCCCACTCCTTTTCCTCAAAAATGCTGTGTCTTTCCCCAGAGGGTCCCTCTGGGCGGCTCCGGGAGGGAAATGTGGCCTGGATTTCCTGGAACACGTGGAGCTGGAGTATCAGCGCTGGGAGGAGGGAAGCTGTTGGCAGCAGGGCATCCCCCCAGCATAACTGGGCCTCCCTGGAGAAAGAGGGTGAGCGGAGCCTCAATATTCCCTTTGCACTGCGCCCTCTGAGCAGTGGCACCTGCAGCTGCAGCGAGTGGGCTGCTGCCTCGGGGATAGTGAGACGCCTCTAGGGAACCGCGGCTCTGTGATCTTGGGCAAGCTGGGCACTCTCTCTGAGCTTGGGTTTCCTTGCTCCTTAGAACTGAGGATGTGATCAGGATCTGCCACAGCTGGTGGGACAGTCCAGTGAGGCGATGGCTGTACATGGTCCCTTTTCAAACAGAGAACAATAAGTGAGGTGTTGGGGGCATCTGGGGTTGCAGGTTTGGGGGCTGCATTTGGGGCAGCAGGGGTGGAACCAGAGAATTTCCATCCTTCCTTCTTTCCTTCATTCATTCATGAGAAAAATGTGTATCAGACAATTACCATTGTGCCTCTTGGGGTTCACAATGAAGAGACAAGTAAATGCCTCCTGTAGGGGCAGGTGCAGGTGAGTGCTCTAAGAAAAAATGAAGCAGGATGCGGGGATAGAGTTTCTCAGGGTGCTGGTGAGGGCCACTCTGCTGGGGCACCACGTAAGTCCAGGCAGAGGGACCAGAGGGTGCTGAAGGCTCTGAGGTGGAAGCAAGCAAGGAAGGGAAGAGAAGGAAAGGTTTGTGTGGAGTGGGGGAGAAAGCAGAGAGGGCTGTGGGGACCTCTGGGTGAGGCAAGGACTTTGGCTCGATACATGAGAAGCTACGAAGGGCTTCGATCCTGCAGTGACACAGTCTGTAAAGGACCCACAGGGGCTGTATAGGAGGCGCGCACGTGGAGCAGTGGCTGGGAGGCCAAGCAGCTAGGGTCCTGGCTGCAGCTCCTCCCTGGCTCTGTGAGCGTGAGCAGGATACTTCTCCTTGAGCCTCATTTTCCTCCTCAGTAGAGTGGGCTCACGGAGCTCTGATGACTAAGAGGAAGGGTCATCACTGACCCTTTGCCATCACTTTGCCTGTGTCTACACCCTTGCATGTAAGCTACAGCTCTCCATAAGTGGGAGCTGTTTTTTTCTATGAGCCTTTGAGGATTGGAGCCACTTGCTTAGGGGCAGGCTCTGGGGACAGAGCCAAAGGCTGGTTCTGAGCCCGGGTAGAGCAGTGGCTGCTCAGATTTTGGGGACATGTAGCATCATGATCTGGGGTGGGGATATCCCTGAGTTGTCTGCAGCCCTTTTCCCGTTATGGGTACATGGCTGGATTTAGGGAACCCTCGGGCAAGGGAAGAAGGGCTAGGTGCTGCCCCTGACATCTGTGAGATGGGAGGTGGCCGGGGATTCAGAGGTTCTCTGAGGTTGCAGAATGCCCTGTCAACCACTCTCCCGTACCCAGAGGGGGCTGGACGCATCCCTCTCTCCCTTGCCCTCGGTCTCGGTTTTCTCATCTGTGAGGTGGGCACGAGAAGTCCTAATCCTGGCAGTGATAAGAAAGTTTGGGGAAGGAGTGATTTGTCATGCATGATGTGGTTGGACAGGACCCTGCCCTTAAGAAAGAGGGAGCCCACCTGCCCAGGCACTGTGCTGAACTTCTGTGCATTAGGTGAAAGTGGACAGGATGATATCACTTCACTGGAACTTTCTGTGGCTTCTCTTTGCTCTCCTACAGAGGTTCCATGGGAGGTGGGAGCTGGGGGCTAACTCTGCATACCTTATAAACCTCAACTCACATCCTCCTGGCTTTCTGTGTCCAGGTTCACAGGCCTCCTGAATCTCCCTCCTTAATGCCCACCTTGTTCTGGCCTCTGAGACATTGTTACTCCCTGCATTCCTTCCTCTTGCCCTAGTAAACTCTCCCTCCCTGCTCAGCTCAGTTTAACTATCCCTTCCTGGAGGAAGCCCACCCTGTCCTGTAGACTAGGCTGAGTCTCACATTGCAGCATCTTAACGGTGCTGCTTCCTCTCCTGGTAACACCTGTCACTGTTGTAATATCACATGTGTTGCTGCAATTGTCCGCATTGCCGGTTGTTGATTCTCCCCACATTAGGTTGCTGATCATCCCCACATTAGGACTGTGTGTTCCATGAGGGCAGGGACATTTTCTCGATCACAGCCATGTCCCCAACTGTAACAGCAAATAGCAGATGCTTAATAAATGCTTTCTGGATAAATGGAGGGGTGAAATCATTTTGACAATCAGAAGAAGAAGGTGCCCCTCTTTTCCAGATAAGGAACCAAAGGTACAGAGAGATTAAGTAACATGCCCCAAGGTCACACAGCCAGAATCAGATGGTGTCTGTCTGGGAATGTTTCCCTGCAAACCAGGCTTAGAAGGCGGGCAGATGGGGTTATGCAGAGCGGAGCTAGGACAATCTAGATAAGGGAGGGTTGTGGGGGCAAGCCCCACCCATCCTTGTTTTCTCCACTCGAATGGTGGTTTGTGGCTGTTTTCTTCAAGGGCAACTCAGGTGACCTTCAGGTTGGGGCCTCCTGGGTCCCAGGGGCCTGCTGGGTGGAGGGCCTGGTCTGGCTGGGCTGCTTTTCTCGCCCCTTTGCCTGCCCGCTGGCTTCACGCACAGATTACAACTTCCCCTCCTCGGCTGTCTTACGCAGGCCACCTCCGGCTCGCCATTGTCTCATTGTTTGCTGAGGGAAGCTCCAGGAGGAAATTAACCTGCTGCTCACCCCAAGCAGGGAGTTTCACCCCCAGCCCCCACCCAGGGAATGCCTGTGGGGAGGGCAGGAGGAGTGGGGGCAGGTAGCAGACAATACAACAGGCAGCCTTGAAGTGAGTGGCTCTCTGACCCGGAAATATGCAAGCAGAAGCTACATTCACAGCACCTATTTACTAGGCCCTCTCCCAGCCCAGGCTACACGTCAGGCAGCTGGAGGCACAGATGTTAGACAAGGGTCTTGTCCTTAAAGACCCTGTAGCCTAGAAGAGATGCTGGGCAGGGCCTCAAAGTCAAATGCCTTGGGGGCCAGACAGGTGACAGAAATCTGCAGGCCTGCTAGCAATGCTGAGTGGTCGGGGACATAGCTAAATGAAAACTATCCTGAGCCACGAAGGAAGGCTTTTAGACTCCAATTTTATTTTAACATGTTGCTAATCAAACAAATGCATCCTCCAGCCTGATGTAGACTGCGGAACCCCAACCTAGACCATTAGAAAGGAATTCTTGTTCTGGGGTGAAATTGGATCAATAGTTACTGGTGTCTGCCCCTATGGCTTTAGCTGTAGCTGTGGTGATCAGTTTCCAGCACACTGACAGCATCCCTTTTCAAACACCCAGCAGTCATTTGGCTTCTCTGAAGACTTGGGAACTCCCACAGGGACCTGGGAGGAGTTGATGCCACTAGGGGTACCCCTCAGTCAATGGGGAATGGGAGTTAGTGGGTAAATGCCCTATCCTTTTATCCATTGGAGGTCTCTGGTCACTCAAAGGTTTGCAGTGAGATGGGGCACCGGTTGCCCATACTGGAAACCGGCTCAATAACTCACTTTTTATACCTTTCCTCTCTTCACTCTCACTCTCCCAGATAGATCCCTCTGGCTTCCTGGGCTACTGGCTCCCAAATCCTTGTCTCAGGCGCCGCTTTTAGGGGAACCCAAACTAAAACAATCTCTAACATTCTTTCCAAACAGCTTATGATTCTAAACTTAGGTGATTCTAATATCCGATGACTTTAACTCTGTGATGATAAGTTTTCATAAGTAAACCCAACTGTGATTCCAGAATGATGTCATTCTAATGTGGCTGAGATACACCTATCAGAACTGGAATGCTCCATTTTGTACAACTGAATTTTGCTCCTCTTGAGCTCCTATTTTTCTTCCAATGCCAGAAAATGCAAACTTCAAAAAAATCTGGATAAAAACCAGTTATTTCAGATTTGAACTCAGTTGGGTGAATCAAGCTTTCCCTGGCATCCCTTTTTTCCCGGATTGATTTAAGTCCTGGAAGGGAGGGGGCATCTTGGCATTGGTTGAGGGAAGAACGGGTCTGTGACTGGTATTTCTCAAGCTATACCAACCCATCTGGCTCTCCAGCATGCTCCTGCCCCCTTGGCATTCACTGGAAATGCCCCGCCCATGTCGATGCTTTGACTTCTAGGATCAAAGAAGCATAACTTTCTCCTCCTGGGCCATACACTATAAGAGTCGCGTCCACTCCATTCAGTCATCTGAAAAGATGTGGTCACTTTTTACACCTCACAGGGCCCTGTATACAAACTCATCATTCAATCAAATGTATTTGCTGAGTATCTAGCACGTGCTGGCATTGAGCCAGGCACTGAGGCCACAAAGATGAAAAGATGAAAAGACAGGTTCCTTTCCTCAAGTCATTTACAAGCCAAATAATGTATAAATATTTTCAACTTACATATTGTGATGTCCGTTATGAAGGAACCCAACAGGGCGGGCAGAGAAAACCTCTTGGAAGAGTTGTCATTGGAGCCAAAGTCTAAAGTCAGGGGAAGCCACAAAAAGGTTTAGCAAGAAAGACATGTCTGATTATATCTGTAACTGTAAAACATTTTCTTTTTTCTCTTTTTTTATTTTATTTTATTTTTTGGAGACAGGGTCTCACTTTGTCACACAGGCCAGAGGGCACTGGGGCAATTTTGGCTCACTGCAGCCTCAACCTATGGGGCTCAAGCGATCTCCTTCCTCAGCCCCCCAAGTAGCTGGGATTCTAGGCACATGCCACCATGCCCGGTTAACTTTTTTGCATTTTTTGTAGAGATAGGGTTTCACCATGTTGCCCAGGCTGGTCTCGAACTCCTGAGCTCAAGCGATATGCCCACCTTGGCCTGCCAAAGCATTAGGATTAGAGGTGTGAGCCATCACGCTCGGCCGGTAACTGTAAAACATTTTGTAATATTGAAGGCATCTCCTCCATTTTTTCATACATTTTACTTTCCCCTATTTATTAGTGGCCTCCATCACCTTACAGATTCATGTCTCAAAGGCCAAGGCTTTTGGTTTACAAGAGTCATGCAAATTTAGTCAAAGCCCTGAGTAATTTGAGAGTGTACAATTTATGCCATAAATAATAGATTGAGAAGAATAGATGAGTCAAATTGGTTTTCCTCTTTAGGAAACGAGATAAAGATTATCTGGAGGTGGGGAGAAGGGAAGTGTAGCAGAGATGTCCAGCTGTCATGCAATTATCTGACTTCCCCTTCTTCTATAGCTGCAGATGGCCATGTATCTACACTACATTTCGCCATCTCCCTTGCAGTTAGGCATGGCCACGTGACCAGGCTCTGGCAAAGGATATGTGAACCGAATGGTGTGTGCAAATTCTGGGTCATGCATTGAAAGAAAAAAAGGGGCATCTTCTTCCCACACCTCTTCTTCCCTTCCTGCCAACTAGAATTTGGCATGGTGGCAGGAGCAGTAGCAGCCGTCTTAGACCACAAGACTGAAGCCACACGTTGAGGATATCAGAACAACAAAATGGAAGGATCCCAGGTGTCTGACGTCATGGGACTCATAGCAGCCTAGACTGCTTGCCCCCTACTGGTTACTGAGAGAGAAATCAATAGCTGAGTTAGCATCCTAAGTAATACAGAGGGTCAGAAATATAGGAAATTAGCCTGTTGTTGTGGCTCATGCCTGTAATCCCAGCACTTTGGGAGGCTGAGTTGGGCAGATCACTTGAGGGCAGGTTTCGAGACCAGCCTGGCCAACATGGTGAAACCCTGTCTGTACTAAAAATACAAAAACTAGCAGCGGCATGGTAGCACATGTGCCTGTAGTCCCAGCTACTCAGGAGGCTGAGGCTGGAGAATTGCTTGAACCCCAGAGGCAGAGGTTGCAGTGAGCTGAGATCGTGCCACTGCACTCCAGCATGGGGAACAGAGCAAGGCTCTGTCTCAAAAAAAAAAAAAAAGAGAGAGAGAGAGAAAAGAAGTATAGAAAATTAGTGTGCATAGACTCTGGTGTAACCCTGAAAAAAGAATAGAAACTTCGTGTGGTCTTGAGGGGTCTAAGATCTGGGCCCAGAGCCTCAACTCTGGGTAGAACCCAAAGAAGCCATGAACCTAACTGCCTGAGTGTGTGTGCAGGCACCTGGAGCAGGAAACTTCTGAACACACAGAAGTGGGGGAATGGAGGTGAACTGAGGGGAAGAAGCAAAAGAAGACACCCAAAATTGACCAAGATTAAGTTTCTCTCACCTAGTGGAATAGAGGCTATTTATTTTGGGTGTAAGCTGAGAGTTGTACCTGCATCCCATTTTATTATTATTGTATTATTATTTCTGGATCCCAGCCCAGCAATTAACAGGAACCTGAATGGAGGCTGGTTTATCGATAAATTTTTGCTGAGCACCAAGGCCCAGGCTCAGGTCTCAGTCCAGCTCCCTACTTGCCGGGTGGCCTTGAGCATGTTACTTCTCTTTTCTGAGGCTTGGTGATCTCACTGGGAACATAAAGGGGTTGAACTCCAGGATGCTTAAGGTGGCTCTTTTTGCACTGATGTCCTGTGGTTTTTCTCTGGGTCTGGCACTGAGGGGAGTTCAGGAAAAGTGTGATAAACTCTATTTCAGTTCATAGAGGGATGAGACACAGTCACATGGGCACACACGTATACACACACATACACACACACGCAAATGTGATTAACCAAACATCCTGGTAGCCAAGAAGATATGTAGCATTAAGGTTTAGAATACAGGCTTTGAAGTCAAACAGACCAGAGTTAACAACCCCATCTTCATCACTAACTAGCTGGTGGTGACCTTGGATAAGTCACTTTATTTCTCTGAGTCTTGGGTTTCTCCCATTTAAAAGGAGGATGATAATGCCTATATTTAGGGCTTTCATGTAAAAAAATAATTTATGTACAGCTCCAAGATCTTGCCAGGCACATTATGGGTACTCAATAAATGGTGGTTATTTTGATGAGGATTGTGAGTCATGGTGAGAACCAAGTGAAAGGTGGAGAAGGACAGAGCTGGGAGGTCTTGAGTACGGACTAGGAAGATCCATGAAGGCCGGGGTGTGGGGAGGCTCTTGGAGAAGGCAGAACATGAACAGTGTAAAAGCGTGACCAGAGGGGATGAAACACCCTTTTAGGAGTAGGAGAAAATAGACACAGAAGCGAAGTAGAGCCAGGCTTGAGAAAATTGCTTCCTCTTCCTGAGCCTTATTTTTCCTCTTTGTAAAGTGAGTGTAGCAATATCTGCCTTGCAATGTTGTTGGAGTGATTATTGAGATGTTAGAAGTCAAGCTCCCATTAAGACGCCTGGCTCATGTAAGGCATCAAATATTAGTTTCATTCCTTTCCCAAGAGAGGGCACTCACAAAATGTCAGGGCTAGTAACACAAGGGATAAATATTTGAGGGAATGGATACCTCATTCTCCATGATGTGATTATGTCACATTGCATACCTACATCAGAACATCCATGTACCCCATAAATATATACACCTAATATGTACTCCCAAAATTAAAAAATAAATGTATTTTTAAAAAAATCCCCCCAAAACAAAAATAAATGAACAAACAAAGACAAAATATCAGGGCTAGAGTGACCCTCAGAGCCTTTCTATAGTAACATACACATCTATTCATGAGCTGTTCACACATCATTCATCAATCTATACAGCTATCACTTAGCATTTTTCATATATCCATTCAAACACCAACAATTCATTCATCACCCATTCTTCATTCATCTAGCCAAAAGTCCATTCATCCTTCACTCACCATCTATCCTTATCCATCATCATGCATTCATCAGCAACCCACCATCTGTCTACTTATCATCCCTTCTATATTCATCCCTCATCAATCTATTTCGTAGCCATACACCCATTCAGCCAACTACTCAAGCAGCCATCATTCTTCCATCTGTCTATCCATTTATCATTTATCCATCATCCATCTATCCATCTGCCATTCATTAGCCATCACCATCTCTCATGAATTTATTTTTTCCTCAACTATCCATTCTTCATGCATCTATCTATCTATTTATCACTCACTGATCCATCCCTCCATTATTTCATTCATCATTTATCCATCCACCATTTTTCATGCGTGAAATATTCATCCAAAATCTATCCTTCATTCATTTCTTCATAACTATCATTTACAAGCCAAACATCAACCCACCAATTTACTCTTCCTCCATTCCTCTTTCATGCATCATCCATCCTTCATTCACTCTTTCACTAAATATCTGTCATCTATTAGCCATGCCTATCATCATCTATGCATCTTCCATCAACATAACCACCTATGATCTATGTAATTTAATCATCCATCTGTATATGTTTATCCAGTCATTCATTCATTTATGTTTCATTTTCCATATTGCCTGTCAGGTAATATACACCAGAGATACAGACTAAATAAGCTACAACCTGTCCTCAAGTTGTTCAGAGTCTAGTGGAGAAAGATAAATAAGCACAAGATAGCTGCTGTACCAGAGGAATGACTGTACCAAGCACCCCAGGGGAGACCACACAGGAGAGAGCCACAGACTCTGAGGGAACTGAGGAAGGACTCACAAAGGAGGTGGCAGTTCATTAAACTGGGTCTTGAAGAATGATTAGAAGGTCCACTGGTTTATTTTTTTATTATTTATTTATTTATTTGAGACGGAGTCTCGCTCTGTCGCCCAGGCTGGAGTGCAGTGGCATGATCTCGGCTCACTGCAAGCTCTGCCTTCCGGGTCCATGCCATTCTCCTGCCTCAGCCTCCTGAGTAGCTGGGACTACAGGCGCCCGCCACCGCGCCCGGCTAATTTTTTGTATTTTTAGTAGAGCCGGGGTTTCACCGTGTTAGCCAGGATGGTCTCAATCTCTTGACCTTGTGATCCGCCCGCCTCGGCCTCCCAAAGTGCTGGGATTACAGGCGTGAGCTACTGCGCCCAGCCTATTTATTTTTTTTAATGAGACAGAGTCTCACTCTGTCTCCTAGGTTGGAGTGCAGTGGCACAATCTTGGCTCACTGCAACATCTGCCTTCCAGATTCAAGCAATTCTCATGCCTCAGCCTCCCTAGTAGCTAGGACTACAGGTGCGTGCCACCATGCCTGGCTAATTTTTTTGTAGTTTTAGTAGAGACGACATTTTACCATGTTGGCCAGGCTGGTCTTGAACTCCTGACCTCAAGTGATCTGCTCCTGACCTCAAGTGATCTGCCTGACTTGGCCTCCCAAAGTGCTGGGATTACAGGCAAGAGTGAGCCACTGTGCCCAGCCCAAAGGTCCCTTGGTATTTTTATGGGGGGAAATGAGTCCTAAGAGAGGAAGTGACTGTGCACAATCATAGTAAGAGTTAATTAACAGGACAGAGACTTGTAACCAAATCTCTAGCCTACTAGACTAGTTCTGTTTCCACTTCTTGTGGGAAACAGTAAGTTACTCAAGGGAAGACAAGTAAGCAAAGAAAACCTGCCTCGAAGCACCAGGAGAAGGCTGCTGTTTAGGATCTGGTTGTAGATGGGGTGGAGAAGGGGATTTTCCTAGACTTCAGCTTCTCATTCAGGGAGAGGTAACAGCAGAAGCCCCAGGAAGATTTGACAAAGAGCAGGAAAGAAGGAGGAGGAGAGACAGAGCACAGTGAGGTGAGGAGAAAAACAGGGCAGGCACAGTGGGGCTCACACCTGTAATCCCAGTGCTTTGGGAGGTCGAGGTGGGAGGATCACTTGAGGCCACGACTTGGAGACCAGCCTGGGAAACTCCATCTCTACCAAAAAAAATTAACCAGGTGTGGTGGCACGTGCCTGTAGTCCTAGCTGAGGCAGAAGGATCCCTTGAGCCCAGGAGTTTAGGCTGGCTGCAGTGAACTAAGATTGTGTTTCTGCACTCCAGCCTGGGTGACAGAGTGAGCCCCTGCTTCAAAAGGAAAAAAAAATTTTAAAAACCCCACCTAGTATTTCCTTGTGGCCTTTACTGGGGTAATTAATAATAATATTGTTACTGCTGGGCACAGTGGTTTATGCCTGTAATCCCAGCACTTTGGGAGGCCGAGGTGGGCGGATCATTTGAGGTCAGGAGTTTGAGACCAGCCTGGCCAACATGGTGAAACCCCGTCTCTACTAAAACTTTGCAAATTAGCCAGGCATGGTTGCACATGCCTGTAGTCCCAGCTACTTGGGAGGCGAGGCAGGAGAATCTCTTGAATCCGGGAGGTAGAGGTTGCAGTGAGCCGAAATCGTGCCATTGCGCTCTAGCCTGGGCGACAGAGTGAGACTCCGTCTCAAAAAAAATAATAATAATAATGTTACTATTCTAGCAGCCATGTTTTATTGAGCACAGACTACGTGCTGAACAGTGTGCTATAAATTTTTCATGCATCGTACCATTTTATACCTCACCCTCAGCAGCCCCAAGGAGCAGTTACTCCTCTTGTCCCCATTTTGTGAATGAGGAAAGTAAATTCCTGAGAAGTTAAGCTAGGATTTAAATGTGTCTGTGTGACTACAAATTCCATGTCCTTTCCACTCCTCTCTGCTGCCTCTCTCATCATTCTTTGGGTGTGGTATATGGTTACATTAGTCACTGGGCGTGAGGACCAAGGAGAAAGGAGGAGGGGAGTAGGAAGAGGAGAATCATAGGTGACTCAGACATACATGTGCATTTACTAAGATATATGCATCATTTTACTAGAGATTTTCTCTGTATCCTCAGACTCTGAAACAGTGGACATAGTAGGAAAGAAAAAACTTGTTGAATTTTCATAGCTATCATTTACAAGCCAAACATCAACCCACCAAGAAATATCTTCTATTTCTTGTTGCATCATCTTGCAAAGAAAATGGATGATCAATTAGAATATAGGGTATACAGGTTTCTGACACAAGTCCAAAGTTTTTTTTTTTTTTTTTTTGAGATAGAATCTTGCTTTGAGCTAGACTCTCCCAGGTGTGGAGTGCAGTGGCACAATCTCGGCTCACTGCAACCTCCAACTCCCAGGTTCAAGCAATTCTCCTGCCTCAGCCTCCCAAGTAGCTGGGATTACAGCTGCCTGCCACCACGCCGGCTATTTTTTTTTTTTTTTTTTGTATTTTTAGTAGAGATAGGGTTTCGCCATGTTGGCCAGGCTGGTCTCAAACTTCTGATCTCAAGTGATCTGCTTGCCTCGGCCTCCCACGGTGCTGGGATTACAGATGTGAGCCACCGTGTCTGGCCAAATCCAAAGTATTACTAGCATAAAGATATACTTTTTTTTTCTCCCAGGTCTGGGAGTAGGCTGGGCATGGTAGCTCAGGCCTGTGGTCCCAGCTACACAGGAGGCTGAGGTGAGAGGATTGCTTGAGCTCAGGAGTTTGAGGTTGCAGTGAGCTATGATTGTGCTGCGGCACTCTAGCCTGGATGACAGAGGAAAATCCTATCTCAAAATAATAATAATTATAATAATCCAGGACTAGCTTGTTTGGGTTCCAGGCTTCTTTTGTCTTGTAGCTCTGCCACCCGCAGGGTGTTGCCCTAGTCCCCATGGTCTCAGATGTCACCTACATATCTACACCACAGGCAGTAGGCAGTGGGAAAGGCATGGGGCAACTATGACTTGCAGATTGCTCTCTCCACTTCTGTTCACCTACCACTGGTCAGAATTTAGTTGTGTGGCTATAATCAGCTGCAAGGGAGGCTGGGAAATGTAGTCTTTATTCTGAGAGGCTATGTGTTCAGGTAAAAGTGAGAGGTTTTATTTCCATAGGAGAAGTGGAAAATGGATATGAGGGGCAAGTAGGGGTCTCTGGCATAGATGAGAAGAAGATGTATGGACACCAATATTCTCTATCATGTGAAGACTCCTAGGGTCACATATCATCTCTCCCGTTAGACAGCAGGCTCCCTGAGGGCAGGGGGCTACATTAACCACCCTGGTGTCTCTGAAAGCTTCTAGCTCAGACTTAAGGGAGAAGACTTTTTCAGTCCCGGATAGAGGTCTAATGATTTGATGGAACCAGAGCAAGTAGGTTAGAGGCCTTTTGCCTGGTGATGACCAAAGTGGAGGGGCCAGGCGTCTGGGAGGCGGCCAGCAACAGTAGAGAGAGACGCAGGAAAGTGACTTGCAAGGGGGTTGGAGTGGGTGAAAGGTCAGAGAAGAGTCTGGAAAGGAGGATGCAGTGTTGCAGGGCGAGCAGAGCTGGGGGAAGGAAGGGATAATTTAGTAATCACAGCTCTTCCCTCAACACAATGCTCAAGAGCTCACAAAGCATCTTGGCCTCTGTTTTCACACTGGTGAGGATAGATGGTACCTGAAGTTAGGTGGCAGGTGGGAGGGTGCTTTGGAGTGCCACCAGCCCATTCCTGTCCAGTGAACTGTCACTGGTTTCCTTCTTCCTTTTCCAGTTCCTTCCTCTCTCCTTCCCTTTCTCCCTTCCTTCCTCCTTCCTTGATTTCCCTCTTCTTCCTCTGTATGTGCATATGTACACACATATAACATAAACACACACATAGACATACATATATATGTATATCTGAATATATGTCTCTGTATGTACAGATATACACATATACATATACATGTATGTATATGTACATACACATATGTGATGACTAAAGTGGAGAGGGCTAAAAGATGAGGCCAGGTGTCTGGGAGGCGGCCAGCAACAGTAGAGAGAGATGCAGGAAGGTGACTTGCAAGGGGACTGGAGTGGGTGAAAGGTCAGAGAAGAAGTGTATATATGTGTGTATGTATATGTGTGTATATTTATATGTACATATATGTGTGTATATATGTGTATGTGTGTGTGTATATGTATAATCACCTACTATGTGCCAGGAGGTATTGTGAAAGTTACTGAGAAACACACTGGTGAGCAAACCAGACAAGATCCTTGCCCTCATGGAGCTTATGCTTAAGAGAGACAGATGTCACACAAATAAATGCACAAATAGCTATGTAGCTGTTAAATGTGACCAATGATTAGCGCTATGCAGAAGTGCAGAATGCTGTGAGAGCACACTCATTATGTATTCCAGCATTTATTAAACAAACATGTAATAAAACAAATTATATGTATTAGAGATTTGCTTTTTTTTTTTTTTTTTTTTTTTTGAGACGGAATCTTGCTCTGTCACCCAGGCTGGAGTGCAATGGCATGATCTCGGCTCACTGCAACCTCTGCCACCCAGGTTCAAGCGATTCTTCTGCCTCAACCTCCCGAGTAGCTGGGATTACAGGTGTGTGCCACCATTTTTTTTAGTAGAGACAGAGTTTCAGCATCTTGGCCAGGGTGGTCTTGAACTCCTGACCTCGTGATCCACCCATCTTGGCCTCCCAAAGTGCTGGGATTTTAGGCATGAGCCACTGTGCCCAGGCTAGAGATAATTTTTAGAAAGGAATAAAATCATGCTCTTGTTCAAATATAAAATGAACATGTGTCAAAGATTTATTTAACACATTAATTTATGCGGTAACCAATAAGGTGTTAAAAACTACTTCAAAGGAGAATCCAAAGAGAAGAGGCATATATAGGTAATGAGGAATGCTTACATTAATTTGCTGAAGATACAAAACTGTTTTCTTCCAAGAGGACTGGGGGAATGAATTACATCTTCTTATTATAATTATAATAATAATTATTATTATTTTGAGACAGGGTCTCTCTCTGTTGCCAAAGGGCTAGATTGCAGTGGTGTGATCATGACTCTCTGCAGCCTCAACCTCCTGGGCTCAAGCGATCCTCCCACCTCGGCCTCCTGAGTAGCTGGGACTGTAGATGAGTGATATGTGACACCACACTAACTAATTTTTAAATAATTTTTTGTAGAGACGGGTTTCTGTATGTTGCCCAGGCTGGTCTCAAACTCCTGGGTTCAAGTGATCCCGCCACAGCCTCCCAAAGTGCTGGGATTACAGGCGTGAGCCACCACATCTGGCCTCAAGTGCATCTTGAGCAGAAGAAATGTGTCTGCATCTCTGTGACAAGAATTGTTTTTATTATCATCAATCTTGTTACAACATATGGAAGTGTACACTAGCTCAAAAATGGGAAATGCATCGGCCACCACACAATCAGCTAACCTGAAATGATGTAAAGACAATTCATACCGTTCTGGAGGACTTCCAGTAATCTTTGTGGACGTTTTTTTTTTTTTTTTTTTTTTTCCAGCTTCAAAGTATTTTACAGTTTTTCCTGATGTGAGTCAGACCGGTACTAGACACTAATAATACAGAGCTAAACCGTACAGACACAATTTCTCCCTCAAGCACAATGTTCCCTTATGTTCTAACTGGGGTGGAGAGCTGGGGAACAGTTTTTGGAAGCCAAACTGAGTCTTTGCCATTTTTTTTTTTTTTTTTTTTTT